>NW_015386217.1:667754-669916 GCF_001527695.2 Protobothrops mucrosquamatus | reverse complement strand
AAATCAGGGCTTTATCAGCACCACCTTTGAACTTCACCACACATTATTATGGCACTTCTGTATGTTTTAGCATATCTAAACATAGAAAAAGAATCAGGTCAGACTTATTATTCCTTGTTTCAATGTTAAATTTTCAAGAAAATGAAAATTTGATAAGTGTAGTAATTTGTACAGGCTGTAAGACTTAATTCTTATAAAATTCTTTCTTCAGAATGATCAGATTCACTTTATTGTTTTTAATATCTTCAAATAAGCAGCATAATTCAAAAGGAATTATAAAAGCAAGGCAAATGGTTAAGAGTTATGACAATATGTGAAAAACTTATTTCAGAACATCTGCTGGACTCATTTAGAAGATGTTATTGAAATACGATTTAGAAATTGAACAAATGAAAGATGATATGACTAAACGAATAAAGAATTTAAACTATACAACTGCTATGCAACAATAGGATTGTTGTTAAATGGAAGACAAATGAATGTTACACATAGAGAAAACTAACACAAGAAATTTTATCATTGGTGTATTACTCCAGTGAAGGTTGCCAAGACAGACACATTTTCTAAAAACTGCTGGAAATGCAACAATTAGGTCAGATAATATTTTCCTATCTGGTGGCACTGTTGTAAAGCTCAACAATTCTGAAAAATGATATATTACAGAATGAAACAGCTTTAAAGGCTGAATTCTCTTTTCTGCCAACTGTTTTCATTAAACATTATCAAACTTCTATCCTACTAAGAACACTAAGTTGGCTTTCAATATGACAACAGCTGCCAAGATTCTTTATGCCTTTTACTAGAGATCACATATAATTCCCTCTTTAGAAGAATGACAAATTAAGCTATGGGAGTATTCATCTTGCTAAAAATAATCTTATATTTGAAAAATAAGTTTAATACATAATGTAATTTATCTTGGAAAACATTTGTGGATTATAATTCTAACATATGGATTTGAAGTACAGCTGAAGTTTAGAGTTTTTCTTAACATAGGTTTTTTATATTAGTTTCAGCTTGATAAATATACAATTTTTAGATTAAACATTTTGGTTAATTGTTAATTCTTATGATTTATATGACATTGATCACTTTTTAAAATAATGAACATTGGCTTAATTCCATAATGGTTTTAAAGTATTAAACTGATACCAGACATTTTAATACGCAATACTAATCAAACATTACTTTGAATTTTTATTTAGTTTGTATGGTTTTTATATTTCTTTCAGTTTTTCTTATTCTGTTTTTCTTCTTGGCTATGATTTAAATATCTACTACTAAATACACACTACATTTTAGCACATGTATAGTGGCAGATTGTAATCCATTATTTCCTCTTCACTGCATGCTTCAAATAGAAATATGTTCGTCTCATTTCTCTTATATAATTTACTATATTAAAATTAAAAAGTTACAGAAGGCAGTCAAAATCTAATTTTACTTAAACCACAGGATGTAATTAAATTAGTGAATATTCTCTACATATTTACAAAGAACACACGCTGTGCTGTTTAAACTGATTAACTGCAGTATGTACTCAGGAAACTGTACAAAAAGTGTGTTACCACTGCACTCTGCTGGACAAAAGTACACGGCACAATTTTAAGCTGATGGAACTACTGAGTCTTATTTGGGACTGGAGGTGAGAAAAGATGAGATTTAAAATACTGCAAATCACTAATATGCCATTTTCTCCTCAAAAGAGAGGTTGCTTGTAATCCTCCATTATGTGGACATTGTTCTAGAAACACGGGTCCTGTAAGAATGCTCCGATGCCACATCGTATTACATTTATATAGTACATTGCATATATAATAATAATAGTTGGAAGGGACCTTGGAGGTCATCTAGTCCAACCCCCTGCTCAGGCAGGAAACCCTATACCATTTCAGACAAATAGCCGTCCAGTCTCTTCTTAAAGACTTCCAGTGTTGGAGCATTCACTGCTTCTGGAGACAGATTGTTCCACTGGTTAATTGTTCTAACTGTCAGGAAGTTTCTCCTTAGTTCTAGATTGCTTCTCTCCTTGATTAGTTTCCACCCGTTGCTTCTTGTCCTGCCTTCAGGCGCTTTGGAAAATAGCTTGACTCCCTCTTCTTTGTGGCAGCCCCTGAGATATTGGAACACTGCTATCATGTCCCCCCTCGTCCTTCTCTTCA
>NW_015386217.1:663654-665020 GCF_001527695.2 Protobothrops mucrosquamatus | reverse complement strand
ATAGTTGAAGGCCTACACAAAGCATCAGGAAGCATTCTTATAATTCCTATCCAAATATAAGGGTTTATTTATCTTCAACAATTTTTATATTTAGTACCTTCTACTTACTGAATCACACTTTGTCTGAGCCCATTCCGCAGTTGGTTTTTGTTCATTGCTGGGTTCCATTCTTGCTTATCCAGGTGGGTAGATACAAAGTTGTCCACTTTCTGTCTCAAATTCTGATAAGCTGGCTAAACAAAATTGCATAATGAATACAACAAACTTGAAAGGTTTCTTATAAAATCCTCCGTGGAGGTAAAAATTTATCCTGGTCAAACTTTTGACAAACAGTTCTAAAAGAAAAACAACACAAAGCCTAACAGCAAACTGAAACATAAGAAAATGATACAAGCAGGAGAAAGCACGGAAGCATACAGGAATGCCTCCTAAGGCACATTTTGCTTGTTAAGCGTATGCTTTACATCCATTCTTTTGGAACAGCACACCCAAAGAATATTCTTCAAATAAGATGATGCAGTGCTTTAGCTCTGAAGGCAAAAAAGATATCTCATAGCTTGTAAGGCTTCTAAAGTGGCCCTGTCAGTTACTGTTCTTAAAACTCTTTTTCACTGCAGAAGGCAGCCACCCAATCATGGTAAAAGGTCTACTTTAAAAGGTTGCAGCTAGATGTTAAATCCATGCCTCCATGTCCTCTGAAGCACCCTTTCCCCTGATACAGTACACTTCTGTATTGATTTATATAAGCTGGATTTTTGGTAAAGGCTCCCCATATATTCCTGATAAAGTTCAAAAGATCCTTCTATAATAAGTAGAAGAATGATAGCAAAGCTTGCTATTTGGCAAGAAGAAACGGTAGAACAGTAAAGCTTCTTTAGATAAAATGTTATTAACATGTTTCCCCTACCCCAAAAATAAGCCCTAGCTTTATTTTTTGGGGTGAGCCTAATATAAGCCCTACCCCCCCCCAAAATAAGCCCTAGGTGCAGGCCTAAAAATCAAGCTAGGGCAGGGGTGGGGGGGGTGTAGTTGCCCCATGTGCTCTGCACCCATTTACCTTAGGACCGCTGCAACCAGGTCTCCCATGCCCCGATACCTGTCGTGTCATTGCTTGAGTTCTTCTGCGGCTGCACACCATGTGGCGCATCACACCGCTGCCACCAGTTGTGGTCCAAGGCTTATGCTGTGAGGCTCACTGCACTTATTGCGCTGCTGCCGCTCACACAAGGTTCATTGCGCTGATCACGCCGCGAGGATCACTGTGGTGCGAGGCTCATCACACAGATCACGCCACTCATGGCAGGAGGCTGCGCAGCTCGTTGCACCGATCGCAGTGTGAGTGGCAGGATGAGCCTTAGGCTGTGAG
>NW_015386217.1:658885-660620 GCF_001527695.2 Protobothrops mucrosquamatus | reverse complement strand
TGGTCCAAGGCTTATGCTGTGAGGCTCACTGCACTTATTGCGCTGCTGCCGCTCACACAAGGTTCATTGCGCTGATCACGCCGCGAGGATCACTGTGGTGCGAGGCTCATCACACAGATCACGCCACTCATGGCAGGAGGCTGCGCAGCTCGTTGCACCGATCGCAGTGTGAGTGGCAGGATGAGCCTTAGGCTGTGAGCGCCATATGATTTGTGGCTGCAAGCGGCCGCAGAAGAACTTGGGCAGCGGTGCAACAGGTGTCGGGGCGTGGGAGGCCTGGCTGCGGCGGTCCTAAGGTAAGACATCCCCTGAAAATAAGACCTGGTGCTTCTTTTGGAGGCAAAAAAAATATAAGACTGGTCCTTATTTTCGGGGAAATACGGTAGCAAAGGGTGCATTAAACCACTTGAAAGTAGACAGAGTTATATATACCGTGTTTTCCTGAAAGTAAGGCCTACACCAACAATAGGTCCTAGCTTGATTTTTGGGGATGGGCCTAATATAAGCCCTATCCCCAAAATAAGCCCTAGTTTTGGGGCAAGGCAGACACCTAAAAATCAAGCTAGGGCAGGGGTGGGGATGTGAAGCTGCCTCACTCGCCCTGCACCCACTTACCTTGCAGCCAGGCCTCTCCCCACAGGGCCTCTTCTGCAGCCAGGCCTGCATTTCTGTCACAGGGCTTTCCGGAAGGCCTGTGCAACCAAGAACTGTAGCTCAGCAGCCAAGCACCAAGCTGTGGATTAAAACTATAGCTCAGTACTCGGCTGCTTAGGCCTTCTGGAAAGGCCTGACTGCAAAATGCAGGCCCGAATGCAGCTGCAGAACTTTGGCCCCAGAAGAAATGGACCGACTGGGTGGGGCTGTCGGTGCCGGAGGTGAGATAAGGCCTACTCCGAAAAAAAAAAAGACCCGGTCTTATTTTCAGGGAAACATGGTAGCTTATTAGAGAAGGAAAGGATACATGTAGAGCAGACATGTCAAACTCGCAACGTCACGTGACGTTGCACAACGTATCGGGACTGTTTTGCCATTGCAGGCAATGGGGTGGGTGCAGTTTCTGCATGACGTGTCCGGCCCACGGGCCGACAGTTTGACACCCCTGATGTAGAGGAAAAAAAAGTATACAGTACTGCTTTCTGAAAATTATATATCAAAAGAACTTTAGAGCAGGCATGCAAATTCTATATATGGCTGAATTCCAGCCTCTATCATTGCCGGCTAGCATACTGGGCCCAAATTTAAAGATTTAGATTTGGAATCTTATGTTCTAATATTCATTTCATAGAAGTATGACAATGTTTTTATATTTAAAAATACTTACCTGATTAGTTTCAAGACTATATACAAACTTTAATATACAAACTTTATTGGGTCAGCATGAAACAACTGTATTTGTATTTGATCTCTTAGCTTACATTAAGCCTTCTATCTCTGATAGGTATTTTATTCTTATTCTGCTCAATGCTCTATCTTTGCTTATCTAAAAGGCCTTTTCTTTTTACTAGCTTGGCTTACATCAACTTTCCCCACTCTTTGGGGCTATTTTGATTTATATATCTTTTCCTTTCATTTCCCATTGTTGGTAGTTCGGACGTCTGACAGTAAATGTACAAAGGTCTCATGTCAATGCCATCAGGCTTGTGGAGAAGGCTTAAACTCCAAGCATATCTTATTATAGGCATTATAGGGACTAATACTGTCATGTAATTCCCTCCAGTTTTTTTTACAATCTCTG
>NW_015386217.1:625402-656061 GCF_001527695.2 Protobothrops mucrosquamatus | reverse complement strand
AATTGTTCACAAACATTGCCATATCACAGTCATGCACTCTGATTAGTACATGTTCTACCGGTATGTACTGTAGAATGTGTACTAATATAAATATTAATATATTTAAGGCATATATTTGATTGGGCTGTTGTTGGATATATACACTGTACTTTTAGACTCTCATGATCTGGGCTGAAGGAGATATCCTAATGTGCATTATCTTCATGTTTTATCACCTGACCATAACTAAGACCTCAATATGTTTTTATTTTAGAAAAGAATAGAATAGAAAACTTTATTGTCCCTTTAAATATATACTAATCAGCATGCATTAAAATGAAATTTCATTGCATTGAGCTTTCAAAAAATACCATTATGCATATACCCATACACACACATGACACAGAGAAACGTCACAGTCTAGTTCGAATGTATATCTATACATGGCGGAAAAAAAGAATCCTGCAAATTTACAAGGTGGATGGAATAAGGAATAATGCTATTACAGAATCTAGTAGTTCTGCTATAAATACAGTACTTCAAAACTTTCTCCCAGAGGGGAGCCAAAGAAACTGACTATGAAGTGGGCGTGTGGGGTCTTTAACAATGCTTTGAACTCTAAGCACATAGCGCTTATAAGCAGTATCCTGAATAACAGGAAGCGAGCTTCCTACAATCTTCTGAGCTGTCCTTACTACTCTCTGTATGGACCTTCTATCTGAGGCACTGCTACCACCAAACCAAACAGTGATTGGTTAAAACGCTCTCAATGGTGCCTCTATAAAAAGTGGCCAGGATAGAAGGAGAAAGATATGCTCTCCTCATCCGATGCAGGAAATGCAAATGCTGGTTTGCACGCTTCACTAAAGATGATATATGAAGAGACCAAGTCAGATTGTTAGTTATCTGCACCCCCAGGTATTTAATTCTATTGACCACTTCCACAGCTGCAGCCTTGATACAAAGTGACTATGCTGGCTCTTTCTAAAATCAACAATGATCTCCTTTGTTTGATTAATATTCAAAACCAGGTTATTTTTATTTTACTGATCAGTACAGTTTTAATAAAATGATATGTTTTGTTTATTTGTGTTCATGTGTTTTGTTATGTATATTAACTTTCAGCAAACATATATAGCCTTCTATACTGGGTTTTGACCAAGATCACAGCTGATGAGGACTTGACAGGAAATATTGTCTCAATTCTTAAAAGTGAAAGCTTTCACAAGACAAAATAGATTCTGAAGGAGCAGAAGTCATAATACAGCTACTATTGGAATGGCTTAGAAGGGAAAATAAGGAGCTTGCAATGGGGATCAGGTAGTATATATGCAGCCAGTGCAAGGATTTATTTATTTATTGAATTTATATACCGCCCTATCTCCCTTACGGGACTCAGGGCAGTGAACAGGCGATAATAAAAACCACGATAAATATACACAAGTTTCTGTTCTAAAATCAAATTAAATAACAGGCCTGCTCTAAAAGTACCCCATACAAAACCCTCACTAAAACATAATCAAACTACGTAGATTCTTTAACAATGTCCTATTGATTACATTCATCAGACTAAATACCTTAGGCTTAATGAGGGTCTTTGAAACTAAAATGTCCCAGTTCAGATATATTAGCTTGCTGTCTTATATAAGTAAAACGATTGGTCCATCTCTTTCTTTGGGATTTTAGACAGCACTATTTAGGAATACAACTCCTGTCCAATTATATTAACCCAGCAAGGGTTGGGAGGTTGAATGCAGANATCATGTCCCACACACTCTCCTCATGCAATTGCTGTTAAAAACATCATAGCTTGTTAAACACCTTTCAAAAGGTCAAAACTAAGCATTGTGGGTAAGGAGCAACTTATAATACAAAAACAATTATTTATACCTATAACAAGATAATTTACTAATGCAGATCTTCCAGAAAGGAGTAAAAATGGGAAAGCCCTTGATAATCATCTTGGATGATGATATTATTATGGACATTTTAAATGTTAGATGTTACTCTAGATATTTTGTTGGCTATTTCTTTTGCATATGTTTTATTAAGTTCCTTAAGTGGATGTTTTATTACACTGCCATTACTGACGTTTAGGATTAGAGGAATCTTAGAACCAACTTCCAGTGGAGGCAGTGGGCCAATTATCAGTAACTGAATTTAAACATGCTTGGGATACACTTGTCTATTATCCAATAAAATGAATAAACAAATAAAAATAAAATAAAAATACAAACAAAAAACTCAAAGTGCAGATTCGATAGACCACTGGGTCTTTTTCTGCCATCAGTTTTCTAAGTTCTATAGCTGCCTTGAATCTGTTTGGATTTGGCAACATACAAATTAACTCACTAATCTAATTAAATAACTATGAACCTAAGGTTTATGCATTGACTCAAATACACAATAACTTATTTGGCTGCTTACAACAAGAGGACAACTTTACAAAATTTTATCCTTCCCCGTCCACATTACAGTATAAATGCCGAGCAAGAATGTGCATAGACAGTTTGACAATGTGGTAACTTTTACAAACCAAATTAGTAGTTTCAGTCCTTTATTATGGAGACAGTGATTTCTATACTGAAATTTACTTTGCACAGAAAGAACACTAAGACGTCTGATCCTACACGATTGCTAGGCTATGGAAATTATGATAATAATTTAATATCTAAGATTTAATGTAGTATTTTCTTGCACCTTAGCATGATGCAAAGCTCAGCAACTTCTCACATCCAGAACACTGGTTCTCAATGTCTCCTATTTCAAGTCTCACCAGTGACCATACTTGAAAGAATCTGAGCTGCACCTTGAAAGAGGACAAAAGCTCACCGTCCCAATGGGCTTACAATTTTATTTTAATTGTTCATTTGCAAGCACCCTATCTAAGATTAGTTCTGCTGTTCTAGTTGAAAAATAGAGTACAGCTGTGCAGTGATCGGTCCAGATGTGAAGGAGAACAGATGCCCACCTTCAAATCAAACAGGAGCCCAGCTAAAAGCACAGACCATTGTTACTTGCAGAGACCACTAAGAATGCCCTTATTCCCGTTTTCCCTCCAAATCCAGATGGCCGTCTAGTGCAGTGGTTCTCAAGCTGTGGGTCGGGACCCCATTTGGGGTCGATCGACCATTTCACGGGGGTCGCCAAGCAAGGCTGTCCGCCATTTTTTTTTGTCCGCCATTTTTTCCCCTTTTCCGGCGGGTGCCTTACCTCCCTTGGGCTGGGCCAGCTGGTGGTCGGCCTGCTCCGTCTCTGCCGCTTGCCAGCTACGCCTCGGCCGGCACAGGGGGCGGAACCACGCATGCGCGGCGCTCCCGGGCAGGGAAAGTCCTCGACTTACGACCAGTTGGGTAGTCCTCGACTTACGACCGGTTTAGTCCTCGACTTACGACCGGTTTAGTCCTCGACTTATGACCGGTTGGGGTTGCGGCATTAAAAAGGTTGAGAACCACTGGTCTAGTGAACGGGGCTGCTTCTGGTCGGGCAGCCCCTGGCCAAAACAACTGGAGTGATTGTTTGGGGAGGAATGAGACGAAACAGGTGGAAAGGGCAAGAAAATATGGAAAATCTACAAAAGGAAGTCGCTATCGTTCCTCTCCACCCCCCCTTCCGCCCCGAAGCAAAACAATACCTGCCCCTGGTTGGAAGTACCCCATAGGATGGACTTATTGTGTGTATCGAAGTTTTCTCAATGTCCCAAAACAGGGACTCTTCCCTCCCCAACTCCAAATGATGGGAGGGGCTTATTTAGGTTCCCACAATGGCAGCAGAGGGATCGTGCAGCGCAGGCGAAGAAAGGCGCTACCTTGGTATCGACGTCGGCCAGGCAGTCCCGGCGAAAGGCGTCAAAGAGGCCGCGGCTCTTGAGCTGCCCCACGATGAGGCCGATGAGCTGCGCGTCGCCAGGGGGCAGCGAGGCCGGGTCGGTCCCGCCCGGCCCCGCCGAATTCCCACCAGCTCCGCCCGCCCCTGAGGGTGCCCCGCCGGGCTCCGCCATCCCCCCCCCCGGGGCCGCGTTGCCCTTCTACTCCCGGCGGCGGCGGCGGCAGCACAAGTCCAAAGAGCAGCAGCTGTTGGCTCTGTTCATACGGCGGTCGCAGGAATTCTGCATCACCGTTTCCCGCCGCAGGTTGGGACACGCAAGCTTGTCAAGGCAAAGGCGACCATGGCGCGTGTCTATTACGTTCCCCACCCGGCGGCAGGGAGAGGCGAGGGGATGCTGGGTATTGTAGGAGCAGGCCTGGCTAGAAAGCGGGCGGGGCTACTTGTGGTGATGCAGCGTGGGGGGAAAAGCTTCGGGGCTGCACGGAGGCGGAGAAATAGTCTTCTAAAGCTCGCGTCCCACCACATTTACAAGAGTACCCGTCATCCGGTTGTGTTAGACTATGACTGCCATCATCCCCTTAGATAGAGGAATGATATAAGGATACTGGGAATTGTAGTCCATTACTATCTAGAACAGTGTTTCTCAACCTTGACAATTTTAAGGCATGTGGACTTCAACTCCCAGAATTCCACAGCCAGCAATGCTGGCTGTGGAATTCTGGGAGTTGAAGTCCACATGCCTTAAAATTGTCAAGGTTGAGAAACACTGATCTAGAACTAATTTCAGAGCTCTATAGTGCTTATTGTCCTTCCTTTGTCCCCCCCCCCTCGCCAGCACTTGCCAGTCTTTCGAGATAATGCACCGAATGACGTTTTATTATAAAATTATTCTGCAGATAGCCCTGCTCTATTTTGTTGAATGTGCTGAAGCCACCCGAAGCTACCGCAGGCTGCAGTGGTCATTAGTATTAGTACACACAACAGTCCCAAAATGCGTAACACTCCCTTGAACGTTATCAGTGGACAGAAGAATCATTCTTGCACTCTTTCATATTATTGTACAGATATGCCCAGAGCAATATTATGACTAAAATACAATTGGCAATCATCTGGGAGGAAGACACCATGGAGAGACACCAAGATGACAGTTAAGCTGCTTCCTGTGTCCCATCTGCCATGTCACACACTACAAGATACTACCAGTACATTATATTCTCTAATAACATTTCTTAAAGATAGTTTTTTCCCCACCAAATGAATGAGGGAAAAATTATTGCTGAGCAAATTAACACAATTTACTGCAGGAGCGTGTGGGAAAACGTTTGACACTTGTTAGCTTTGTCATGATAATTAAGAAATACGCGGTTGGAAGTTTGATGAAGTCTTATTAATGGCCCATGGAGTTGCAGACAGATTTGTGTGAAAGTAAATCCCAATGAGACAGCCAGTTTGTAGTGGTTAAGGCCCAGGCTAGAAACTGGGAGACTGTGAGTTCTAGTTCTGCTTAGGCACAAAGCCAGGGTCACCTTAGATCAAGTACTTCCTCTCGGCCCTAAAAAAGGAAGCAATGGCAAATCACCTAATAATCCTTCCAAGAAACTACAGGGACTTATCCAGGCATTCACCAAGAGTCAAAAACTGACCTAAAGGCACAAAGAAGAAAAGAGAAAAGAAAACCCCATAAGGTCACTTAAGTGAATAGCCAAGTACTTACTTAGGGCACAACCTGGATAAAGTGCTTTGTAGATACAGAGAACCCCACTATATGTAAAAAGTCCCAAATATAACCATAGATGAATGCTACAATTTTGACTTCATTCCTGATAAGCAAAGACTGGCCTGTTATTCAAAATAGGGTTTTGCTCATTGATTATTTCTATCAAAAGAGATTTTTGGTGGTTTCGAAACTACTTATATTTTATTTTGGAATGTCACAGTATTTATGATGTTACTCTTTTTTCACAAGAACCATGACTATTTTATAATATTCTATTTTTTCATTGTTGGTTTTTAAACTGTGGGAAGAATCCAGAGAAAGAAATATTTTGGGGAATATTAAAAAAGCAGAATATATTTCCCCAAAGGAATAATGGAGAAGATCTTAAAAAAGACAGAAACCAGCCCCCAGAAACCAGCGCCAGCCCCTCTCCCCCAAGCAGAAACTAGGCAGAGGCCAGCTTTTAGAAATGCAGAAGTGATAATTTTTTCAGAAAAGCTGGAGCCAGGAAGCTAGAAGCTGATGAGATTACAAAGACCCCTAAAATCTACATACCCCACTCAAACTTTAAGGACAGGAAACATAATAGGATTAACCCACTAATACCAAAAGGGCACACTCAGACTCCGGTCAAAGTACATGACACAGGAAATACAAAGCCTCAAACAGGAACAAGAAACAATCCCAAAAGTTCCAGAAGGTATAAAAACCCACCACTCCTAGCAATGTGGTCAGCTTTCCCAGAGCCTCATTTCTGTCTGGCTCTGCTCTTCAATAAACTACAACCTTTCTAAAGCAGTTTCCATTTTGTTTATACTCAGCTTGGACTGGACCCTGTTGAATATTTTTCATTCAACAAAACCTATGGCCAATTACGCTTTATTCAATTAACCCATGTTTTGGCTTCTTACAGTAGAGTAAATCAAAGATTAGTCACCCAATTTAGATATACACAATATACTATAGGTATCATTTGCAAACATCAGTTTTTAGGTTTTTAAAATTTTTATATTTTGCACTGACCTACCTACCACTAATTAATATGATTTTATTACATTTATGCTAAGAATGTGCCCTTAAGGTATTTAATGACTGGCTTGGATGGAAGCAGAATACAGTTTCTATCTGCTTATTCACTTCATTATTATCATCTAAGATCAGGGGTGTCAAACTGCCAGCCCATGGGCCGGATGCGTCATCAGGAAACCGCGCCCACCCCATTGCCGGCAATGGAGAAAAAGCTCCGATACGTCGCACGACGTCATGTGATGTTGCGAGTTTGACATGTCTGCCTAAGATGCATCTGAGCTGAACTCAACAATGTAAAAAGTTTTCCTGTTTCCTATCATTTCCTGGTAATCTAATGATATGAAAGTGTCTTCTGGGTTAGCACAATCTGTTCTAATGTCTATACTGGAATGGCTGTATCACACAGATGGGTGTACAATCTTCTATTGACATCTTAATGCATATAACATACTGTAGAAACCAAACCTTTGAATAATATCCCTATGTGGCATTAGTTCAAAATATTGCTATCTGAGATGCTACCTAAATATTTTCTTTTTCCTCTCTTGCTACACCATTTCCTATTTTTCTTCATCCATCTCAGCTTCAAAAAGATGAGCAAATAAATACTTGTCTTGGCAGTTTATGCATTCAGTTTGAACTGGGGACTTCCACTATCTGATTGTTATTTTTCTCTCAGTTTAAACCACTTTTACCCAGTTTGGTGCCTCTCAGATGTGTTGCATTGTAACTAATATTTTCCTAACTAATATGGCCCTTTGAGGACACTTCGGATTCAGTACAATATCAATTGTAGAGGGGCTGCAAAGTGTGATCTATACGCTGGCCATGAGAGGGCGCCAAGGCATTGCAGTTGACAAAGTTTTTTCTTTCTTTAACTCTAATCTCAAGCAGTGTAGAGAAATATTTTACAGTTGGGGGAAGGGGCTACAGTATTCAAAGTCACACAAAAGCCAATATGCTTCCTTTTGTCTTTTAGGCAATTCTACGTATATGCATTGGACTTTGACAAGCAGAATAAAAAGAGTATTGACACCTTTGAACTTCAGTGCTGAATAAGATTGCTGAGAATATACCACTGACCACCAAGAAAACCAACAAATGGATGGTTGAATAAATCAGCCCAGAGTTCTCCCTTGAGGCACAGATGATTAAGCTCAGATTATCATACTTTGGATATATTATTCGGAGACTCAGATCCCTGGAGAAAAACACAATACTGGGAAAAGCGGAAGAAAAGAAAAGAAGATGACAAACAGCATCAACTGGGTGGAGCCAGTTACAGTGATGATGGGTGCATTGTTGGAAGACCTGAAGGACCAGGTTGAGGATGATTGTCCTGGAAAAAAAAATCTGTTGAATCAACATTGATTTGATGGCACAATCAACTTACATGCATGTATACATACTTATCATGCCTTTGAGGATAAACAATATTATACAAAGTACAGAGAAGCATTAACAATGAGCCAAGGAAATAGTAATAGCAATAGCATTTAGACTTATGGTGCTTTACACCTCTCCCTCAGTGATTTACAATGTCAGCTTTATTTGCAAATTGCTCCCAACAATCTGGATTTTCGTTTTACTTTCCTCAGAAGGATGGAAGGCTGAGTCAACCTTGAGCCCTATCAGGATCAAACTCCAGACCTTGGGCAGAGTTTGCCTGAAATACTGCATTTAACCACTATGCCACCAGGGTGAAGGGAAATGAAGATATGAGATAAGAAGCATTAATATTGCTACTTTTCTTTCATACACACTTAAGTTCTAATTTCCACAGCATTCAATTTCCTTTCCCCCCCCGGGAAATCCAAATATCATTTCCATATAATAAGCTAAATAGAAATCTGTTCTTCCACAGTGGTTCTCCTACTTTTGATTTACATTCATTTCTCTCTATAAACCGTATGCCAACCACCACCTTTTGACCAGCATTTGCATATCTTAAAATTCTCCATTTCCCTATTTTAGTATACACTTCATTAATGTACATCTATTTATCAACCTGCCCTATAGGTAATGTGTAACATTTTTCAGTCAAACAAACAATGATTTTCATGTTTCTTGTTGCATCATATGATCTATTTGACTTCTGCTGCAATTCATTTATATTCTCATACAACTATTAACTGCATAAAAAAAGACAGATGCATAAAACCAGATGGCATTTCCCTAGTTTTGTTCCTTGTCACCTCTTTTTATCTTTTCAGTCAGAATTCTGCCAAACATCTTCCCCAAAATACCTAATAAACTAAGATACACCCAGCTCTTTTGCATTCATTCTTGCTACCTTTTCTGTATAGGGGAACAATGATGGCAATCTTCCAATTGTCAGGCACAGATGCTGTCTTTACACAGATGTTAAGCAAGTCACCCAGCCACTCCATAAGCAAGCCACATCTTTATTTTAACATTACTCAGATTACCACAGGGAAGGCAAATGATCATGAGCCATATGACTGTGCACTTGTTGCATGGCAACTAATCCATGAGAACAGTCCTGAAAATCTGCTGCAGGAACAAGACAAATACAATGCAGACACCCACCCAACTGCACAACACAGCAAGCTTTGCACATACGGACATTGCACATATATACCCATTTCTGAATGGCAGCTAGTAATTACGTATAAAAAAAAAAAATCTGCAGCCTGGAATAGTGTGTGTCTATGCATGAAAGAGAGGGCAGGATGTTCAAACAGAAGGCTATACATCTCCATTTTGCAGCACACTGAATTGCTTTGCCAGTCCAGTCGATTTTAATACAAAAGTGGGTTATTTTGGCTGGCGATGCCACAGTTCAGGTATTAAATATAGAAAACCAAAATATCTTTATTGTGCAGTGAAAGCTATTGAAGTGGAATGCTTTATTTCAAAGCAAAGGGCAAATTGTCAGTCCTCATGGCAACGCTAATCATCTGTCCTTCGAGGATGAGTCAAAATTTTGGATAGAGGAACAGAGGCAAAACTGTATGCAAAGGAGAAGCTGCATCAAACAGGAATCCAGGTGACCTCATCACATTCATTAATCATTTCTGCCCTTCTGTAGACACCCATGCATGTATTCCCCCCCTGAAATATAATTGTTGCCCTTTGTAATAAAAATTGTAGATATTTTACTTTGATATAGAGTCTTGATTATTGAGCAGAAAGAATGCAGAAGAATATTCTCCTACAAGATGCTTCTTGTCAACAAAACTTTAATTGGAGGAATTGGTGCTGTTGGCAAAGGAATCCTCACAGAAAGCAGAAACTGTGTCAAAATCACCAAGAATTTTAAAGTCTCCCACTTGCAAATCAGCAGAGCAAAGGGCAGGAATAACAGGAATCAAACTGCAGGCTGAATGCTACCAAATTAAAAGTTCATCCCCCCCCCGAGATTAAATTCATGTGCTGTCACATCATGTTTCCCATGTAAATTCCATTTTCTACACGACTAAATAGAACCCAGAAAGGCTGGTACAGATCAAAGCATGATGCTTCTTTTTTAAAGAGGGGTATGATAAAACTCATCATGGGGTGAGCTGTCATGTGACAGATTCTGGTATCTTTGATGCAGGACCTCTTAATGTTACACAATCTTGTAGTACAGGTAGAAGAGTACAATTAGAAGAGAGGCTGGCTGACATGACTTGAAATATCTATGTTTTCAATGACTACTTCTGATTTCTAAAAGCACAGTATAATCTACTGTGAGGTGGCAGTATTGCTACCAGCGTTGCTATGTAACTGTAGACCTACCGATTTGTAACGGTTTCTTTCATACACTCCTCCCAATTTGTGCTATGAATTTGCATGAAGTATGAATTGAGCTTTACAAAGATGGAATACATGAGCCTCACTCAAGGTCTGCCATAGAGACTGAAGGTTTGTTGTGGAAGATTTCAGCTGTGTGGCTTGTGGAAAAATACCCGAAGAGAGAGAGAGAGCTCTGAGGAGACTAAAGGGATGAATTTCAAAACATGATATGGTTCCTATGGATTTTGGATGAGTGGAAGGTGACCAAGACATTTGAGAAGAGCACCGAGACAGAATTGGATAAGGCCTTGTTGGAAGTTGTGTCGTCAAAAGAACTTTGAATTCCTGGACCATGGTCTGCATTTCCTCCATGATGGACTTTTGGCAAGGGACGGGCTGCACCTCACAAAAACTGGGAAGAATGTTTTTGGAAAATGCCTGGCTCAATCTATTAGGAGGGCTTTAAACTAAAACTGAGGAGGGTGACCAAACTTTAGGATCTCTAGGATCTAATTACAAGCAAAACCCCCTAGAAAACAAATCAAATAATGAGGCAAGGAGGGATGGAAAGGAAGACAAACTCAAACACCAAATAGGAGACAGGGGAAGCATACCCAGAGTCAGACATAAAGATCTCAAATGGCTATATACAAATGCATAAAGTTTGTGGAACAAACAGGGTGAACTAGAATTATTAATACATGAAGGTAGATATGATATAATTGGAATTATTGAAACTTGGTGCGACGAGACCCACAAGTGGAACACATTGATAGAAGGATATAAACTGTTCCAAAAAACAAACAAACAAAAAACCCTCAAAACCCCCAGACCCCATAAAAGAGGAGGTGGAGTTGCACTGTATGTGAAAGACCATTATATTGCTACAGAAATGCACAAGACCAAAGACAAAAACCTCCTAGAATGCATATGGGTCAATATAAAAGAAAAAAAAAAGAACGACATTGCCATAGGAGTATACTACAGGCCACCTAATCAAGCAGAAAAAAATAGATGCACTTTTTGCTATCCAATTAACAAACGTATGTAGGAAACACACTACAATAGTAATGGGAAACTTCAATTACCCCAATATCAACTGGAAGGCTAATTCTGCACCAAGTGAACAATTGAATAAATTCCTGCCAACCTAGCTGACAACTTTCTTGACCAAAAGGTATAGGAGGGAACTAGAGGGACAGCATACTGGACTTAATTCTCACAAACAGAGAAGAAGTGATAGAGGGAGTTGAAACTGCAGGAACATTGGGCGAGAGTGACCATGCCATTCTGGAATTCAATATAATGCAAACACAAGCAATAGAACATAATGATATCAGAGTCTTAGATTTTAAAAGAGCTGATTTTAACAAACTCCTAGAGAACTTGGGAAAGATTCCTTGGTTGAAAATCCTAAAGGGGAAAACAACTCAAGAAGCTTGGGAAACTGAAAAATATGATTATAAAAGCCCAATCCAGCACAATACCACTGAAAAAGAAAATCAAGAAATCTAATAAGAAACCACATGGCTGATAAACTCAAAGACAAAAAAGACAAGCACAAAAAATGGAAAAAGGGACACATAACTAAGGCAGAATATCAGCAGATAACCAGATTCTGCAAAGAAGAAGTCAGGAAACCAAGGGCTCAGAATGAACAAAGACCTGCAACAAAAATCAAAGATAACAAAAAAAGTTTCTTTCAACATATAAATAACAAGAATGGTACTATGTCTACATGGAGGGAAGTAAGCAGTGGGGTACCACAAGGTTCTGTCCTAAACCCAGTACTCTTCAACAACCTCATAAACAACCTAGATGAGGGAATAGAAGGGGGACTTATCAAATTTGCAGATGACACTAAGCTGGCCCTAGATGATAGGCTGAAGATCCAGAGGGATCTTGACAGACTTGAACACTGGGCCCTATCTAACAAAATGAAATTCAACGTAGAGAAAAATAAAGTCTTAGACTTAGGCAAGAAAAACCAAATGTACACATATAGATTGGGTGAAACTGGTTTTAATAGCAGCGACTGTGAGAGGGATTTTACGTAGAGTCTTAGTGGACAATCAATTAAATATGAGCCAACAGTGTCCGGTGGCAGCCAAAAAAGCCAATGCAATCTTAAATTGCATTAACAGAGGGATTAAATCAAGGTCACGTGAGGTACTAATACCACTCTATAAAGCCTCAGTAAGACCACACCTAGAATACTGCAACCAATTTTGGTCTCCACACTATAAAAAAAGATGTTGAGACTCTAGAAAAAGTGCAGAGAAGACCAACTAAGATGATTAGGGGACTGGAGGTTGAAACATATGAAGAACGGTTACAGGACTGGACATGGCTAGTCTAGTGAAGAGAAGGAGCAGGGGAGACATGATAGCAGTGTTCCAATATTTGAGGGGCTGTCAGAGAGAGGAGGGGGTCAACCTATTTTCTAAAGCACCTAAAGGCCAGACAAGGAATAACGGATGGAAACTGATCAAGGAGATATTCAACCTGGAAATAAGGAAAATTTCCTGACAGTGAGAACAATCAACCAATGGAACAGACTGCCTTCAGATGATGTTGTTGGTGCTTCATCACTGGAGGCTTTCAAGAAAAAACTGGACTACCATCTGTCAGAAATGATGTAGGGACTCCTGCTTGGGCAGGGGGTTGAACTAGATGACCTACAATGTCCCTTCCAACTATTCTGTTCTGTTCTGTTATTCTATATTCTATATTCTATATTCTATATTCTATATTCTATATTCTATATTCTATATTCTATATTCTATTCTGTTCCGTTCCATTCCATTCTATTAACTGGATGGGAATGGTATTATTTCAGAGCCATCTTAAAGAAAATGTATTCTGCATGGGTGGTTTCCTTCCATTCTTGATTCTTCTGGAACTGAAAGCTACCCCAACCAGCTAGACTTTGAGTTGGTCGTTAGTTCTGTATGTATGAAAAAGAGAGTCTTTACTTTGAAAGTGAATAAATCTTGTAAATGCATATTTATTTCTAAGTGTCTTCAATCTAAAAAGTAGCACTGGAAGAGTTTTAAAAACATATCTCCTGTCATTATTACATTGATTCAAAAATTGTGGCATTTTTGGAAAACAGCATTTGAATCTTTTTTTATATAAAAAAAATACTGAATCTATATGTTAGGACCATACCTAAAAATTGTTTTTAAAATGCCAGTTATATGGAAGATATAAATTAGGACAGTTAGTTTAAATCAATTATTGGATGATGATGATGAGGTTTTATCATTTTCTATGTGGAAAGATAAACATTATGTATCTGTTGCTGCATACTGGTAGCATTTACAACACAAACATCTATCTCATTTTCATGCAGTAGCGTTTTGAACTTACTAGAAGCAATTACCAAGTCTTATAAAATAAAAAATACCAGCTAATCCTTATAAGCACTTGTTACTGATAAAGATACAAATTTTAAAGAATGAATGAAAACAAGGAACTGGAGAGCTCCACTTTGTGCAAACAGTGAGAAACAATCTTAACATCTAAATAAAAAAAGTCAGTAGATCTTAGAGTATAGCTTATTTAAGATTTGATCCCATTCCATTTATATTGAAAGGGAAGGATTAAATCTTTATGTTGTTGGAGATTGAATAAGAATAATGCTTCATTAAAATATGTTTTTGCAATGTCCTAATATTATTAAAATCTGGGAAAGAGTCACTGCAAATATTACTTTGGTTTTTAGACAGGGTCTGATACTTTTGTACAAATGTATTATTTAGAATTACGTACCTATTATGTGGAAATCGGTGGTTGAACAATGGAAATGGATTCTTCTCAGCCTTCTTATTGCTAAGACACTTGTCTCTCAGCATTAAAAAGATAAATTTATAGCCCAAATTATTCAATGAATTGAAGACCTGATGTTACTCATGACTTATGAATGAGTTGCTTACAGCTGCAAATTCTATAGGGATAATAATAATAAAATATGGTAATGAACTTTATTGAAACTGTTTTGTAAAATGTATACACTGTACATGTATGAGAAGTACTATACTGCATTTATTTTTTCCTTTGGTTTTTTTTCTCTTACTGTTTTCCTCCCCCCCCCTTCTGTTTAATAAAATAAATAGACCCCTGTTTGTTACAGTGATATGCTCAAGCTGGGCTCACTCATGTGCACAACACAGCACCATCTATCCCTGGATGTGGCAGTTTCCTGACAGCATTTTCTCCTTTCAGGCCTTTTTTATGCTGTAGAAATAATTATATCTTTGTGCATGCAGTTTGTAGTTGATAGAACATCAGGCTAAATGTATACCTTTAAATATCAGAGTAACATCTCCTCTGAGGATTAAAGCAGGTGGCAAGGGGCAAAATTCTACGTGAGAACACTGTCCTCACCGCCTGATTAAAATTCAGCGGCCCTGAGCAGCCCTGCAAGCTATCCCATACCATCTGGTAGCAGTGAGGGGGAAAATAATATAGCCATATTAAAAGGCATATAGTTATACACCAAAAAACTCCCCCAAACCCTTTGATCTAAATGCAAGATTTGATCAGTAAAGCAGTGTATGTGTACAGTACAGTGAATCATTATTTATCTGGATAAGGAAATTTGAACTTTTAATTCAACACTATCGAAGGTCTTGCATTATATTTCTATACATATTTATATGTGCATGGGGGGGTGGGGGAGTACGCTTTCCTGCACACTTACTCTGAGCAGTTAATGTTCCCTAGCAGATGATCATCTGTGCTGACCCTTTGTAACAGAGACGGGCAAAAAACTAGATTAGGACCTACTGGTATATTTCTGGGAAGATTAGGAATAGACTACTAACAATTTCTAGTTTTTAATGAATTACAATAATTACTTAAAACAGAAGTAAAATTAGATTAAAACGAAAGTAGAAAAGTATACTAGCAAAATTTTCGATCCCTGCCTTTGATTCTTTTCTTCTTTCTGTCACCTATATTCTGTCTTGCCATAGGATTGTGAGGTTCAGATTTCAGGTGGACAGAGCTGAACAAAGCAATTAGTTAAAGCCTTTGAGTTTGCTGCTGTCCCTTTTCTGGTGTCACCAGTGACAGGAGATCATCACCCAATCACAGCAAAGGGTGGTAAACATTGGCTGAAAGCTAGTACCTCCCCACACTGCCAGGCAGCTAATTTATAAGATGGAAGGACTGCCTCTTCATAACTTCTCTCCAGAAAAGGACAGGACCTGAGATCACTCACAAGACTACAAGACAGCAGCCTGGTGGATTTAGAGCTCTGGGAGACGAGGGAATAGCCATTTTGCTCAAAGCACAGTTGATGCCTTCAAATGGAGAGATCATTTTTGGAAATTGCTCGGGACTTCAATGAGAAAATATTGCTGTTTTTGTAAACATGTGCGAGGGAGGAAAATTTGGGAAATTCCTCCTATAGTATTTTCTAGTATTTTCTTAGACAAGATTAGAATCTAAACTAACCTGAAAGCTGTCTAGATGTGGTTGATTATTCATCCTTGGTTATTATGCTGGCTGGGAAAGATTGGAATTTTACTCTAACATTTAAAAGACATCATGGTATAGAAAGAGAGCCAGTTTGGTGTAGTGGTTAAAGCACCAGGCTAGAATCTCAGAAACCATGACTTCTAGTCTGTCTCTCAGCCCTAGGAAGCAGGCAATGCCAAGCTGCTGCACCCCCCCCCCCCAATAAACTTGCTGAGAAAACTGCAGGGACTAGTCCAGGTAGTAACCAGGAGACTGACTTGAAGGGCACAATATACACATAATACATACATGTGATATAGACAGCTTACCTATTTTATGCCACTTCATGATCTTGGTTTTACTCTTTTTTTTTTAAATCAAGATTTTTTGAAATAAAAGTGTTGGTTCATTGAAAGCACTTGTAAGAAACTTTCTTATTGAGAATGTGAATTGAGATTTGTTTTGTTTAAAAAGAAAGAAAACCACAGGTGGAGGAGACCTTTTTGAACTACTGCTTCTTATATCAGTGGCAAAACTGCTTGTCTTGGAGATGAAATTGGCAGGTTTTTCTAAACTGTCTTGACAACCTCTGGTCATGAAATGGGAAAGCCAGTTACTGACTTTCAAGGGCTTTGTCCTTGCCAATGATTAGATATAGAAATCTGGAATAGGGGACTTTACTTGCTACTTGTATCTGGTATAAAATTAGCCGAAATGCAATAGGAAAACACAGAAGAAAGCTGTTCTGTCCCTAATATATCCACAGAAACAATTTGTCACACACAAACGAGTGAATCTGGGTGATCTCTCTGGCCTAGTAGGTGGAAGAAGGTGGATAGGAAGACTACAAAGCTTTACAGGCAAGAAGACCTCTTGATGGTTACCTATATGGCATTTACCTTTTATTGTATGGATCCCCCAACATGAATGAAAGGGGCATGCTGCCATAAAAGCAGAAGTACAAAAAAGGCAGCGATTGTGGGTACGTGGGTGGGTGAAATATGTTGTAGAAAGCATATGTGTGGTTGCAGGGGAGAAAACAGTCCAGGGATCTTCATCTGGATTGGTAATTTATGTCTTCCCAATCTACAATTGTTTAAATAAAATCTGGAATTATGACTGGATTTTCCTCATAAAGAGAAAGGAATGGAGGAGAAAGCAAAGGTGCTTGCCAGCAGACATTCCCCGCTAGCCCCAGCACTGTATCTGCTATTGCTCTTGTAGGTCATGGAAAAGCAATCTTGAGCATGCATTGGGCATGGTTTAATATACCAGAGACAGTATGGTGCCTGCAACTTTTCAGTGGTAATGAAGCTAGAAACCCTTGCGACCTCAGCAAATTCATCCATTGTAGTTTTCTACCTTGGTGTGCCAGCTTCCAGGTTCAATTATTGCACTGGGAAGGTTGTCATTTTATGTTAGATCATAGCCTTTCCATGTGAACTGGTGGCAAGTCTGATCATTGACATCTCCAGTTGGGCTAGAAATATTGCCATCTGAGAAGTCACTGCTAGCAGATGATATTGAATTATAGGGTAGAATGGTTTGACTCAGAATAAAGCAGTTTTCTTTGCCAATGACTGTCCTTCGTTTAAGAGTTTCAGACATCAACCTTTGTTTGCTCTTTCATTGAACTACCTCGTTCATTCATACAGAAATATTTCAATGCATGGTGAGAAGCCAGCTTAATTCTTCTGTTTACTGATTTCCTCTGTCTAATGGTAAGGCTGGCCCTGCAGGTGGCAAAGGTTTATCTGTGAAAATGGACTGTTCTCAAATAATGCTTTATTTAGATAGATGTTTAATAGTGTAAGTCATAATTACACTTCTGGTCACACTATCATTGCTGTTAAGTCTTTGTGTAACTATGAGGATTGAACAACTGGGTATCTTTGACTGCTCCTGATGTAAAGTAGCAATTTTAATTGATATTCAAGTTAGTAACAACACTCCAGGTTAATTAAACTTGAAGACCAAAATCCTCTACTATTAAAATGCTATCATAAAGCAAGGAACATCATCTTTTATGCAGTGTATAAATGGTTATCCAGAATGTGGTCATAATTTTTGTCTTAGATTATTGTGGAAAATCTATCATCAATTGTATTATTAGGTAATAGCATTGGGAGTAGAAGGATCTTGAAAATAATCATACTTGGATGACATTTTTATACAGAAGTGGGAAGAGCCATTCAGCCAAAAACAGGAAGTTGGGAGAAACAGCATACAATAATTACAATCAAGAATACTGAAATCCTCTGAGAATCAGATCCATTGAGACTGAATTTGATTGTCAGGAGGTATAGAACATGTGGGAATTGGGTTCAATCTGTCTTAGCCATGGGGATGAATTCAGTCACTTCCTATTTTCCTATTTAAGAGCTGACCACATACCCAGTAAAGATATGTCTTGCCTTTAGAGAAGTAACAACACACTTATATAAGATTAATATTCTTTTGCTGATATGGTCTGCAGCCTGGTACCACCCATGGTAATTTGGGAAACTCCACATCATTTTGTTGAACTCCTGTCTTTCACAGACAGCATTTTCTGAGCACTAAGCAAACCCAGAGTTTTCTTGGACTCACTTGGTGGTTTCTGCCCACTTAATATAGTTTTCTATCAACATTTGTTCTATTTTTGCAAAGCTTGGGATTCTGCTGAGCATGCTGATACACATGCTCTCTTTGTTAGGCAAAGTGTTTTGCTTTTTTTTTTAAAAAAAAAAATAAATCTCCATAGATATTAGATAGTCATTACCTAAATTTACTTAGTATTTGAAGATGTTAGATATTACTTTCAAAAGTCATCCAGGATTTTTTTTTTTCATTTCAAAGTACTTGATTTAACCCCGTCCTCTGGTTCCTTAGTCTTCCCATTTGGTTGTGATTCTCTGTCTGCTAAGCATGGTTACTGGGACATCACTTTACATTTCCATTTGGCACAATATCCAAGGGATTATGGGAGGAGGGGACTTGACCACACATTTAGACAGCAACATTGCTTTGCAAGCATGCTGACCTCTGCAAGATTTTCCCCCAGAGATTCTTTGCAGCTTTTAAAAGGTGAGACATACCTCTTTACGGTGTATATGGTCAGCTCTTAAATAGGAAATGCCTGGATTCATCCCCATGGCTATTATTATCAGCATTAGGTGATGTTCTTTTTGACTTAGGCAAACTGGTGTCCCCCATTGCTGGATTATGACTCATCTACTCATCTAGGAAGCCTAATAGCTAAATAAAATAGGAACTGCAATCCAAAACTTTAGAAAGGATTCAGTTATTCACCCTGTTTTTCCTGTTTTGATACTTACAATAAGTATGTAAAAAGATGTTGAGACTCTAGAAAGAGTACAGAAAAGAGCAACAAAGATGATTAGGGGACTGGAGGCTAAAACATATAAGGAACAATTGCTGGGATTGGGTATGTCTAGTTTAATGAAGAGAAGGACAAGGGGGGACATGATAGCAGTGTTCCAATATCTCAGGGGCTGCCTCATAGAAGAGGGAGTCAAGCTATTCTCCAAAGCACTTGAAGGCAGGACAAGAAGCAACAGGTGGAAACTAATCAAGGAGAGAAGCAACCTAGAACTAAGGAGAAACTTCCTGACAGTTAGAACAATTAACCAGTGGAACAACCTGCCTCCAGAAGCGGTGAATGCTCCAACACTGGAAGTTTTTAAGAAGAGACTGGACAGCCATTTGTCTGAAATGGTATAGGGTTTCCTGCCTGAGCAGGGGGTTGGACTAGATTACCTCCAAGATCCCTTACAACTTTATTATTATTATTATTATTATTATTATTATTATTATTATTATTATTATTAAGAAGAAGAATGCTATTTAAAGAGTGATACCTAATTAATATAAACAGTTCTTAAAAACCTGTCCACTGATTTGGGGTTTATAAGATCAAGAACCTGTACAGGCCAATAATCTAAAGATAGATAGTTTTGATTCTGCAGGTGCATTTGTGAGTGCTAATTATGGCAGGAAAATCATATCAGCAACTGAAATTAAACAAATTAAACAAATAAAAGATTCTACTACTCAAAAACACAATGCAAGCAGCTATTTTAGAGCTAAGTAGATATAAAGCTTTGGATGGTATTTATAAGATTAACAGCTACACTTTCATAAGGATATTCTTCTTTAGATTTTACACAACCTTAACCAATATGTCCAATACATGTGGTGTGAGTATGACTCATAAAGGAGGAATGATGGTGTGACCTGAATCTATCAACTGGAAGGTTCTACAGGCACTTCTGAATAGAATAGAATAGAATAGAATAGAATAGAATAGAATAGAATAGAATAGAATAGAATAGAATAGGACTGGAAGGGACCTTGGAGGTCTTCTAGTCCAGCCACCTGCTCAAGCAGGAGAACCTATACCATCTCAGACAAGTGATTGTCTACCCTGTTCTTAAAAATCTTCACTGATGGAGTGCCCACAATTTCTGAAGGCAAGTTGTTCCACTGGTTAATTGTCCTCACTTTGGTTGTGAAAATAAAAGAAGTGGTCAATTGAAAACATAAAAATCGGTTTCATTCAATAGGAAGATATTCCAAAAAACCAAGAAAGAACAATATGAGACTCTAAGTAGATACAGAGCCTAAAAAAATTATCTCCCTATTAACAGCCAATAAACATTTACTTCTGCCGAGTCACTAATTGTCTAACTTGGAGGGAGAACAGAAGACAGGAAACAGGAGAAGACAAATAAAACTGGCACAGAGCTGTTTGGATGGTACACTGTGATGAGAAACTCTACTGATGTGGCTTCTCCTTGCATTATGACCAAAAAAGTCAAACTTCCTGAATTTCTTTAGAGCAGACTTTCGCTGTCTACACAAAGTGTATGGATAGATGAAAGGCATGTGTTCAATAGTCTTTCCCAACTTAGTGCCATCCCAAAGAGTTGAGACTATCGGATTGGAGAGTCTAGGGCAAGTGGAAGGGTCCAGTTTGGGGAAGGCTTAACAACTTGTAAGTCTTTAGCTGCCCTGAAGAGAAAGGACAGCAAGATAACTGCTATGTTGGGAAAAGGAGGCTGGAAAAACTTTGGATGGGGTATTTACAGTGGTGGGATTCAGCCGGTTTGCACCACTTTGGCAGAACCAGTAGCTAATGTTTTGTTGCACAGGCTCAGAATGAACTTCCGGAAGTGGCATCCACACAGAGAACCGGTTGTTCACATATTTGAATCCCACCACAGGGTATTTAGTTGCAATACATCCCTGCTAAGTTTCATAGCGGTGAAGGAAAGTGAGCGGTAAGATGAGATCACTGTAGAGAACTCTTTGTTGTTGACAGAAAATGGGGTTGTTAATCAAGCATTGCCTTGCACTGCTGTATGAGTACCTGAAAAGGTAGTTTTCTGAAAAGCTGACTCCTAACAAAGAAGAACTGAATCACAGTGTGGATGAGACCAAGCCTTGCAATGAATCATTCTATTATCACAAGACATCTGTCTGTCACTTGCAGGGTGCAATAGTTACCTTCTTAAGACAACTCCAGCATGAAAGATCAAACCCAGCATATTTAAATGACCAACTTTGGTGTAACAAGACTCGTCATCCTATTTAGAGGCAATGTATCTTTTAAAGAGATTTTGTCTTAACATCTCTGCATTTTCAGTTGTTGGTTCTGTTTTTGGAGCCCACTCTTTATCTATGCCATTAATAAGAGGATGGATCTTTGCCATAATTATCTGTAGCTTATTGTTTCCAGGCACAAAATCAGTAACATGGTAGATGGTGCATCACAATGGAAGCCTTCCTTTTGAACATGTGTATTATGCACAAAGGGAGAAGACTCACATCACAATGCACTGCCATCATCTTGGTGATTTTTAATCCCATCCCATGCAAGGACAGCTATGTTTCCAGATTATACTTTTAACTCCTGCTGTTGTAAGATGCTGGGGCTGAATGTTGATAGAAGAGAGGCAGTTGGAATATGTGATCTCTAGACTGTCTTGACTACCAGGGTATTTCCAAGTCCAAGCCAAAGTCTTGGTCAGTGTTTTAAAGCTTAAATTGCTTGAAACCAAGTTCCTTGAATAACTTTTCCACCCTGTATCAATCTGCCTTTACTTTAATATTAGGACTGGAATCCCTTCTCTTTGGCTGTCCTTTGAGGGCTTTTACATTCATTAGCATGAGAAAGAGTGGTCTTTCCGTGATAATCTTCTGCTGTTTGATAATCTTCTATCTTAGGAATTCATCAGGTCTCACTACAGGTAGTCCTCATTTTCATGAGACCATGTCAACCATGTTCCAGCAGTCCCAATTGCCGTTGTTAAGTGAATCTTGCATGGTTGAAGCACCCTGTGGTCATGTGATCACCATTTGCAACTTATGGCCGGCTTCCTCATTGACTGTGCTTCAGAAGCTGGCAATGAATGTTGCAAATGGTGATCACATGATATTGGGATACAGAAGCAACATAATTGGGAGCTGGTTGCCAAACACCCAATCATACAATCATATGATCTTGTCGCAATAGCTACAAGTAAGAAGACTTTGGAACTCATTCAGCACCATCATAACTTTGAACAGTCACTGAATAGACTGATGTTTCTCTATGTCATATATGTGTGTGGATGTGCATAATGGTATTTTTTTGAGAGCTGAATGTGATGAAATTTCATTTTAATGTATGCTGATTCATGTACATTTAAAGTGACAATAAAGATTCTATTCTATTCTATTCTATTCTATTCTATTCTATTCTATTCTATTCTATTCTATTCTATTCTATTCTATTTTTCCCGTATTAAGCAAGGACTATCTGTGCTGCCCAGTTGTAAGAAAATCCTAAGGATATAATTGCACAAGACTTCCTTTTCTTTCCTTTTTTTTGAGTCTGATAGAAACTCCCTCCAGGATTATTTTTCTCAATCAGAAAAGAAGTCAAGTGAATGACTGAACCATTCATCTTTGTGGATTGTTCCTTTAAAACAAGAATTGGCAATACCAGGCCATCAGATGTTAGACTGTAACTCTTGCTTTGCTGGGTTTGGCTCAGGGGAATAGGAGATCAGCAACACCTGAGGAATCATGCATTGCCTGCCTATTTTGTAAGGCTTTTAGCTTACCTGAAAAATTCTGCTCTGCGTAGCTGCTATGCTTTAAAGAGCAACTTGACTTACAGAAATTAGCAGGTGACACTTTTCAAAGGGTGAAGAGAAGTATGATGTCATTCATTAGCATCAACTGATAGAGGGGGAGTGACAAAAATAGGCAAGTGTCAGAAGTGGAGACTAGGGGCTACTACAGCAGACAAACAAGCATTTTGCCCTTCATGCTTTATGAACACTACTGGTATATAATCTCTCTGGTTAAAGTAACAGGTGTTTCATGTTCTGAAAGGTTAAGGTCCAAAGACCTGCTCAGCTTTTCTTTGGCAGAGAAAATAAAGTGTTTTTTAAAATAAAAAACTTGGAGATTTATAGAGTAAAAAGCCTGGCTCTGTAAGTGGCAAGTGACTGCATCTGCTGAGAAGCTGAGGGAATGTTTACTATAATTCTTTTCCCTCAAATGCAGAGTTTCTATTGACCTTTGAGGCCTTTGTAAAGAACCAAAACGGATGGAGTCAAACCAAATTAAGCTTCTCTTTGGTACGTTACTCATTTCATGGAACACAGTTTCTGCTCATCATATACAGTCTACCTTCAATATGAGGAGCTCCCACAGCATTTCAAATCCTCCTTCAAAGCATAGGCAAAGTGGTTCCATGTGGTATATTCAAGTTTCTCGCAAGAACTGAAAACTTAAATGTACATGTGTTTCAACTAATTCTGGGCTAAAGCAGGCTCTATTACTGACATAAAATCAGAATTATTGGTTGAGATGGATAGCTATAGAAATTGAATAAATAAATAAATAAATAAAAATCCTGATTATTTTCCCCCTTTAGCAGAATACAATGTACAAAAAGTAATAATACTACAATAAAGGCCAATCTACCTGCTCAGATTGTGGAATACAATGTACAAAAAAATAATAATACTACAATAAAGGCCAATCTACCTGCTCAGATTGTGGAATGGAGGTTGAGCAGATTGGTAGCTATAACATTTTGCTGCAATAAAATGAATGAGAGGCTTGCTTCTGATTAGGAATAGAATTGAAGCCAACAGGCCTGGTTCTCTGCTTATTTGCATGTTCCTTCCTCATTCTTTTCTCTTGGTCTGTCTTGTCTTTTCTAAGCTTGGGTCTTCCTTCCTTCCTTCCTTCCTTCCTTCCTTCCTTCCTTCCTTCCTTCCTTCCTTCCTTCCTTCCTTCCTTCCTTCCTTCCTTCTCCTATTTTCCCCATAACAACAACCCTGTGAGTTGGTTTGGGTTGACAGAGAGAGACTGGCCCAAAGTCATCTACCCAGCTTGTATCATTTGTGGGATACACATACACAACAGGTAGAAATGTAATCACACCATCCTGGCCACCATGTTCACTTTTTTACCCCTCCACGCAGATACCTCTTTGTACTGGAAATTTCTTCTGCAGAAGGCTAGAATGTTCCCATTCCAGTTTAAGAGAATATTTTACTACATTTGCTCAAAAATGGCAGTAGTATAATTTATAGATTCCTTTTAGGTTAACAATATTCTCCTCAAAGCAGCTTTCAATAATAAAATCATATGCACTCGGACTAAAGCATTTTAAAAAAGCTGATTTCAATAATGGATTGATGTCCCAGATGGGTGAACTGCGTATGGAGATTCAAAAACTCGGAAGCTTTTCTAGAAGGCAAAACAGCAATATCTGCTTTTTAAAAGTTGCAGGCGTATATTAACATTTTTGCATTTTTTAAAAAACAGATCTTATTCTTGAACCATAGTTAAAAGCAAGAGGTAGTAAAGATGTTGATACCTTTAGCGCTTTGACTGGCAACTCAGCTTCTTAAAGGGTACTGTTAATCTGATGTGAACATTTGCCAAGTATTTATTCCTCAACAAGAAAGCTTCCCTTAACTGTTAACGTTACTGGAAGGTGAAGCTGACCTGAAGAAAGATAAAACTGTCCAATCATCTAGGAATCAGGAAGGGGCAAATTAGCCTAAAACCCAGATAATTCTTGCAAGTAATGGGGAAAAGTATATATTGACATTTAAGGGGAAATTCCAGCAGTTGTGGTCCCTCCCCTCCCCTCTTACAGTCCTATGGGGTGAAAACCTACGTTTGGGGCTTGGTGTAACTCATCCATAACTTTGTGATCTTGACCTTGCATGCTTGTATTGGAACATGTTTTTTTAAATGGTGGAATGCACACCTAGAAGGGTGGGTGGTGCCCCATACCAGGACTTCCTTGCCCTGATCTAGTAGCTGTAAAACTATCTGTCAGTCTCTTCTTGCTTATTTTATAGCTCCCTGTTTTTGTCTGTTTCTCCGGGCTTGCAATTCCTAACCTTTTAGGAGTGTAAATTATTTATACATCTAACCCTGTAAGCAGAAGATGGAGTGTGAGATGATGCTGGTGATTTTGTTGTGTTGTCTCTCCAGTTTGATTTTTATCTGGAGGCTAAAGTTTACCTTAAGAATTTGCTTCAGGGTTCATGTAATCTGCATTCTGAATTTTGTTTTAACTTCTCAAAACAAATCTTTCACTCTTCTACAGAACAACAAAGAGAAGGAAAAATGGTGCTGGGGTTATTGCTTGAAAGCTAAATCATTGATGTACATGATATCCCACAAGGTTTTATATTCTCTTGCCCTGTTCTTTGGCACAGGCTGCTATCAGTACGCTGATGACACTAAGCTTTATTGCCCCCTACCATCTAATCCCAAGAAAACCATCAGTTCCCATGTGTGTTGATTAATCTCAGTAATAAACTGGATGAGAGAGAACAAGATGAAATATGTATAAGTATATTGGAGATGCGGGGCTTAGGGACTGACACAAAGCCAGTTTTGGAAGTGCTGCACTCCCCCAGAAACAGCTGGTCTGGGGGGGGGGGAGAGGAGAGCTTTTTGACCCCAGCTGTCAATGGCTGTATAGAGGCTAGTTATGGTGAGGGAAACATTTGCACAACTGCAGCTAGTGTACTAACTACAACACTTTCTGAAGCAGAACATCCAGATTCAGCCAGAGTTTCATTCCATACAGCATTAACCTTGCGAACTCTCAAGCTTCCTCCTTCCATTATACTGTATATTCAAGATGGACAATATTTAATATTTATTGCTACGTATATGTAGGGATGTGGGTCTATACATATGTTGTTCATAGTATGTTTAGGTGTATGTCATGTATGTGTTTCACTTTGAGAGCGGGCAACTAAATTTCATTTTTGATGTGTGCCATTGTGCCCACAGTATAAAAATGACAATAAAGGTTATCTTATCTTATCTTATCTTATTTCCAGGCATAGGTTACAATGCATCTTAACTCCTGCAATGTGCTTTTCTAGCTCTGAAAAGTATTTGAAAATTGCAAACCTGGTGAAAAATGTGGCAGCTGGAACGTTTTTTCTATACTGAAAGCTCTGCAGTGGTTGTCAAACCCACAAGGAGCACAGTTTAAGGTGTCAATACTGACATTTCGAGGCTCCATGTTACATTTAAAATAAAGTTAGTGTGTTCCATATGCTACAGACCACACTCTGCTTCATTACTTTATTATTGCTTTTTTGGATACAGAGTGTTTCAGAATGAAGCTGAGCTTAACTATGGGGGCTAGTGGACCTCTGTTGAATTTATTGCTCCTGAGTCAGCAGGATAACAAAATAAGAAATTTCTTCAACCAGCTCAATCAGGATTGCCACATATTCATTCCTCTGTGTTCTCAAGGCAAGGAGTGGGGAAGACACTCCACAGGAAATTAACAATCTCCTTGGTACCTTTTTAAAGACTTGGCCCATGCTATTAATTGGTACAGGTATTTTTCAGCCCTATTGGCTTTAGTATCACTTCAAATCATGGTTTGATTCCAGAAGTATTTTTTCAAAAAGCCTATCAGTTATAATGCTTATAAAATGAACATAAGAATAATGATTACATGGAATATTCTTAAGCAAAAGTAGACAACATAAAGCAATTATTTCAGTATAAGACAGGAAGTATGAAAGACATGTTTTATTCAGGCAATAAAAATAAAATGATTTCAGACCTTCCAAACTATAGCTAAAAGCAGTTGGATAGGTGTGTTTTGCCAGAGGACTAAGACAGATCTTTTTGTGAATTTTGTAAGGATAATAGCCTATGAAAATCTCAAACTGGATTCAGATTTATTCAGCTTAATTGGCCAGCAGTGGAAGCAGTTGAGGTTTGATTTGATTATCTAGCTGAGGACTTGGAATGTTCCTGGAAACAATTTAATACCACCAAAGTTGCTAAAAATAATGCTACAACATTATACTTATGAATATAAATTGATACAACCAAATCCTCAAGGTTTGGGGGTTAACAATCCTTGTCCCTTACTTTGTCAGCCAGCAAATTCTGTACTAGGCATTTATGCTGGAAATAGAAGGACTAACCAGAACAAGTACATATTGTTGCAGAGAAAAAGACTGATTTTAGGGAGAGTTACTCCCTTATTAGCCATTATTGTAGGGAAGCATTTTATCTAAGAATATGAGTTTCTTTATATGCAGATATGAAAGCAGAATTGATTTTATTTCCTGAACAACATTTATAGGAGGTTAGTATTATGCACAACTCAACATTGTGGTTCTTCCCTGAAAATCATACGCAGTCTTCAAGGGCACTTATTAAACACTACTCTAGCCCAGAAAGTTGTTGGAGAAGGTTGTATCTTTGATTTAACTTTAACTTTTATTTAAATGATTAAATGAACAGTCTGGATAATTTGAATTTCCACAACTCCAAATTGCTAGGAAAATGTGTTCCCAGTTTGGTCTATGCAGACAATATGGTAATTATTTCTAGTATCCCCATAGGATCCAGAAGAGCCTTGGGGGCCCTCACTCAGTATAGCAAAGAGAATCAGTTGGAGATAAATGATAAAAAGACAAAAACTGTTGTAACTGCCAAGAGACTAAAGATCTACTGGTGGCAGATCAATGGAAATTTAATTGAACAAGTGCCGCATTTCAAATATCTGGGGATGCTTTTCTCTGCTTCTGGTCATGGGAGACTCATAGAAAATTTGTAACCCAGAACGATCAGAGGAATACTACTGATGCTGCTGTTTAAACTTCGTTGGGGATAAAGGAAGCCATTATGAACCCATGACTCTCAAACTTTGAAGCCAGATCCTTGGTACAACTTTTATTTGGAACGTAGGGAGGCTCTTTTTCTGACTTTCCTTCCCTGGAGATGGTCCTTTAAAAAAAAAAAGTCTGTCTTTTAGTCACTTGTTTGGTCTCAAGTCCTAATGTTTGGAGACTGGTGTGATAAAGGTGGAGGCAAGGGTTAGGGTTAATCTGGCTAAGATTATTTCCAGTAACGTTTGTAGGTAGATGCCAAACTTTATGAGGAAAAAAAATGCTGTTATTGAAGAAGTTATCTTTACTTAGATTATCTACTGCCTATGATTCATGGGATAGGACCAGGTAAGAGCTCTCTAAATGCAATTTATAATGGATATGGAGCATCAGTCTGACTGGTTGGAATCCCAAATCTTTCTACTAGTGAAATTGAAAATACACAATAATATCTGCTAAATATGTTAGAGGCCTCTAAACACAGAAGGCCCTTCATTTTGTTTATTTCAGTACCTTCCACCTTGTTGTGCTAGAGAGAATATACACGAAGATCTCTTTTATAGAGTGCTTGTATTCCTGTGAGGATGGCCAAACCAAAGCTACTGGCCAGGTTCTCTTAGCCAATAAATGTCAAATTGGGCTAGAAATACTATTTTGATCTCAGTTTCTTTGCCATTTAGATCTGTAATAAAAAAAATACATTATTTTAATTTGACTAAGTATTATTTTAGGATATTTTAGTTCATTTTAACAAATCACCTTATAGCCCAGCGATGGCGAACCTTTTAGAGACCGAGTGCCCAAACCACAACCCAAAACCCACTTATTTATCGCAAAGTGCCAGGGCCACATCAGCATTGTGGCACCCTCAGGGGGGGCATGGGGGTGTGGCCCACTGGGTGGGTATGGCTGCAGTTGTCACGGCAGACTGGGTGGGCGTGGCTGGGGTGGGCATGGCCACCTCGATGTTGCTCATGGGGGGGACACCTGTGGGGGCCGGGCAGGGTTGGGGGAGATCCAGGGGACCTGCGCAAGCTGCTGGCAGCAGCGGCACGTTTGTCTACAGACAGGGCTCTGAGTGCCGCCTCTGGCACGTGTGCCATAGGTTCGCCACCACTGTTATAGCCTTTACATTTCTAGTTTCGCTTATTTCTGTTTTCTAGCTTTATATATTCTTCTTATTTTACAGTATAAATTTTATTGTGTCCCTATTCATAGATTGACCTACTTTATAGCTTTACAGATTTAAGCATTTTACAATTTCATTAAAATTTAATATTATCAGTCCCCTTTAAGAATCACCTGATTTTTTTGTGGTGATTAATGATTCTGTATTGTCTATTTTATCACTTATGCTAGTTAAAGATCCAAATCAATTAATTAGTTAATTTTCAAATGTTTGAACTTTGCTTCTGCAAATAACCGCAATCCCAATGCTACATTTTTAAAAGTGGCTTTCCTAACATTGCCTGCTTTTCTCGCACAAACCGTGTTAGGTATTCCCATATGCATGTTTTAGATACAGAAGATATTTCATCAGTCTTCTGAACAGCCATTGCATTTCAAACAAACATCTCCAGTGCTCTGCCTCTCACCCAGTGTAAGTCCCTCCAAGAAAGCTTGCTTGAATTAGCAATCAAAGAACATTGGTAAAGTATTCCAAGTTTATTTTTTTGTCTCATCACTTACTAATGATTAGTCCGTTCTTTCATTCCTTTCAGTGGTTGAGAGAGTATTTTACTATAGTCTAAAACTGTACATATGTTTGTTATCATTACAGTACTTGTGTTAAATTTTAGCAGATCCAGTAACTTTTTTTTTCAAAATTCTCCTGGCCCTTTAGCCTTTACTCAACAATTGTTGCTAGGGAAGTAGATTCTTTATCCCACATGCAAGTAACCCAACCCTGCTGGGTTTTTAATTGATTGGATGCCAGTGATATCAGATCTGGGAAGCTGATACGTGTGAAGAAGTGCAAGCAAGAATGGAAAATTTCATTAATTGATGATCAGAGAAAGAAAGAATATCCCTAATGGCTTCTCCTTTATTCTTTGACATGACTTCTTTGATCATATTATAGGCAGACTGGCACATTATTTAACATCCTCAAAGTCAGTGTTTTTTTCAGTCTTGCTGGCTGGGGAATTATGGGAGTTGAAGTCCACACATCTTAAACTTGCCAAGATGGGGGGGGGAAGGAAACCTGCTCTAAGCTCTTGTTTGCTATGGTAGAGAAAATGCAGCCTTGGCAAGAAAATAGCAGCTCAAGAGATGCAAAATATAAATCAAATAAACAGGATTAAACAAAAATTGATCCTTATCCAAATGTCCTTATTTCTGTGGCTAGCTGCTTTCTCCATCTCTCGAATAAGATTCTTTTAATAGATCAGTCATGTCATATATTGGCTCCTGAAAGAGCAGAACACCTTATGCTGGAATAATTTTCAGACCAGACATACTAATGATGCTAAGCCAGTTTTGTGTAACACAGTTAGGTGTCCATTTGTGGGGTATGGTATTAGTGTTCTTGTCTGTCTATTGCATTAGGAACTGAAAAGAGGCTTGTCTGTATTCCTACAGAATATGATATTGATAGAAGTAAGTCTTCATCCTGGCTCATCCAAGCCGGGAATAAATAAGCAAACATGGTGACTGCTTTGGGAAGAAGGTTACAGTTTATTGCAGAAGAAAGATGGTCCTTGCAAGAAGGAGCAGAGGAG
>NW_015386217.1:597014-625302 GCF_001527695.2 Protobothrops mucrosquamatus | reverse complement strand
GTCTTCTTGATTGCTCTGTCTTCAACTTTCTGATGGTTTTACATCTGCATTTGTATGGGGATAGGTCTTGCTTGGGGCAGTGAGATTTGGAGCCAAAGTTGGTTTCTGCTTTTTAAAAATACTTTTGAGGAAATATATATTTCTGCCCTTTTAATATTTCCTTCTCTGGGGCTCTGACTTCCCACAATATCAAGCTTGTTTTTTGTTTTGTTTTTTTTTAGCTCAAAATTATACTATCTGGAGCAGCAGCCCACATTATCGTCACCTTTGTCCCCATTAAGTTTCCCAATACACTTGATATCGTTGCAAGCTTATCTGGCCAAGGAAACTGATCATACTAGGAGAAATTCACTGCATAAATGATGAAGCTACATTGTGCACTTTGTAGACATTAAACAAAACAAAAAGAAGAGGCAGCATCTTTCAACGAGAAACAATATGGTAGACATATTATAAAGGAGGTAGATCTATTTTACTATAAAGTTATATTTATCCGAAAGGAAATGTAATATATATCCCATCTATAATGTAGCTGTAAAAAAATAGAAATAAAGGTATGTTTTTTTCTGTCTAATTCTGGCCTTTGGGATGGGGGTTCATCTTACAATTAATTTTCTTTGGCGATGTGAATATGTTCTGCTCTAATCAAGAGTGTCCAAGGTATCTTACATTTAGGACTGATATGTTTATAAAACAAGGCCTAAACAAATCTGAGAGCTTGGGCCAGAATTCTTTGCACACTGAATGAAGGCAGAAAGCAAGGCAGAGACCAAGTGCAGGCTTGAAGCTCAGCAGAACCGAAATATCTTTGCCATATGACCCACAATCATAAGGACTGGACAACTGAACAAATAGGATAATTATTAGGGGATAATATCCTAGTATTGTTCTCTTGACTGAAGTGACGTATTTGTATTAAATACAAATTTGTAGAATTGCCAGTATTAATATTTTGGAAAGAAAAAAACCCCACTGAAATATGTATGTAACTAAAAAAAATCATATAAAGGTGTAGAGACAATAAAACCAGGAGCTGAGCCAATGAGATACATAAATATTACCATCAATCTATGATGGTTTTAAAATCCCCAAGATGTTGGCCTTAATTATGCCACTTTAATGTTATAGTTTGTAGACTGAATGGATCCAAGACATACATTTTATGTGATTTGTCTCAGAAATATATTCCATTCTGCTCAATAGAATTTACCCCCAGTTCAGGGCTGTGAGCACACATTCAGCTCTGACTATATTAAGATTGCCTTTTTAAATATCTGTAGCCTAGGGGCTACCAGAACAGGGCTGCAGAAATCCAGAAGAAGACTAAGATGTCAGCAAAAGGTTAGAGTTTATGTAGTTCAGCTCTAATATAGTCCAATATACAGTAATTAAGCAGCTAAAAGTCATTCCCTACCTGAAAAGCTGCATCTTCTAAATGTCTGTATGTTGCTTTCTCATTGTATAGAGCTACAAGGTACAGAGTTGTGCAGTCATTAAAAGCACATTTACTCTGACAATTAAACAGGTTCTGGTAGAATTCTCTTGTGCCTGTCTTAGAGAAGATAATGAAAAAGACATTGCATTACACAGCAAACAAGCTGTGAAGGAAGCTTACAACTTAGTCCTTTTTCTTAATAATATACAGTACCAATGACTTAAAGCCAGATTTATGCAATTATGATAAATAGCAGAAGAAGAAAAAATCAAAATTTTCGTACTCATAAACAGCCATGCAGTTCAGGGTGCACAAAAGAATTCATAATGTATCTTGAAAGTCTTGAGATGCTAGGATGGCCATTGGCATGGAAGATTTTTAAAATGATGTAAATTTCAGGAAGATAATTTTGTTCAGTGGGTGATAAAAGAACAGTGTTAAATTTATCAATTCTGATTACCAGATGCTGGATACAATCATCAAAGATCATATTTGCCAGCTTTTCTTGGAACTTTTGTTGGATAAAGTGCATTTTGGCTTTGGCCTATCAGGCATGGCAGATTATTTTTAGCTAGCTGCTAACTAAAATAGCTTAGGAATTTGCAAATAGACGGCTGTGTAACCAATAAAGGAGAATATTGATAGCTCAGGATTGAAGTGAAGGGTCCTTGGTGCTCTCTGAGCTTGCTTGTTTTCTTGCAGACATTTCATTACCCAAACTAGGTAATATCATATGGGATTTGCTGTCAGTTTATACTCTAGTGCAGAGGTCCCCAACCTTTTGGGCACCAGGGACCAGTTACATGGAGAGAGGTTTTTCCATGGACTGAAGGGGGCATGGTTTTGTGTGCTGCCTGCGTCCTGTAGATGGGGCTTTGCTTGTTTGTGTGGACCAGTTGCTGGCATGCTGAGGCCCGGTACCGGTCCACAGACTGGGGTTGGGGACCCCTGCTCTAGTTGCTCACCCTGTTGGTGGGGGTGGTCTTAGGGATTTTTTGGTTGGGCTGTTTGTTGTTGGCTTCTTTGACAGTTTCTTGATTGGGGTATTGTTTACTTGATTGTTGGTCTGAAGTTAATCTTGGAGTTAATCTATGTTGGGTAAAATAGGGCCAAAAGCTAACCTATTTCAAGGCCTGCTGAGAGTACCTCGTGCTGGACAGGTGTCTCAGTTATCAGACTAAAAGAGTTTTGTGTGTCTCAATATCCCAGTCCTTCTTTGTCAGACCTCTCAAGTGATCTCCCATTCCTGCAGGATGCAATACTGACATTTGGCTTTCTTAAAGCTATTTAGAAATTTGCCTTTCACAGGGATATTTGCATGTGATACCAATCTGAGTCTTGTTGGATTTTTGAATGTAATACCATCCTAGTATTGCACTAATCACAGGAAGCCCCTGGATGTGATTTGTTGTCAGGGAGGGGATTCATTAGTGTCAGAATCAAAGAGTTCCTTAATGACACATCCTGAAGATTATCATTAATAGAGGGAATATTAAAATTGTCAGGATCTAATTGTATAGATAGATGGGACCTAGTGAACTGGTGACCTTTCATGCTTTTGACATGATTGTGTCCAAGAACTTTGGCAATGAAAAAGTTCAGCTTTTATTTCTGGTGTTGTAGCAAACAGGAGCCTCTTTTCAGGAAATCTAGTGGCTTAAAAATAGCAAGGAATTCCATTAGCATTAGTCCTCTGAATCCTATAGGAAATTGACATCAAATCATGTGAGTTACATAAATATTGAATCTAAGGCAAGATGCAGACAAAGGCATCTTTCCTCCCACAAAGCCTTATCCAGTACAGTACATGCTGCTAGGAAGATAAAATTCACTGCAGTTACCCAATGTTTGGATGTTCTGCTGCAGTGTCCTTGATTGACCTCCTGTTCTACACCTTTTGGAAGTGTAATGCATTTTATGGACAATTTTGGCTTGCATCTCTCTGCTTCATCATTCTTCTCCCTTGCTTCTTCCACACTGTCCTTTCTGGTTTCTAGATTAATCTTTCATTTGTTTATCATAAGTTTCCTACTTTTCTCTCTGGCCCTCATAACATAATTCAGAAATAATCGTCATTGGGCTCAGTGAAATTGACTCCCAGGTGGGTTTAGTACTGAAGTCTTCAAAGAGCTGCTGACTTTAATAAATTGAAGACATTTTTGACATTCACAGAATTGATGGGATAAAATGAACAGTGCTGAAGGACAGACTGAGCCATAATATAACTGGCTCATGTTGGAGGTCTTCTAGTCCAGCCCCTTGCTCAAGCAGGAGATCCTATACCATTCCAGATAACTGGCAGTGCAGTCTCTTCTTAAAAGCATCCAGTGATGGAGCACCCAAAACTTCTGAAGGCAAGCTGTTCCTCTGGTTAATTATTCTCACTGTTAGGAAGTTTCTCCTTAGTTCTAGGTTGCTTCTCTCCTTGATTGGTTTCCATTCATTGTTTCTTGTGTTGCCTTCTAGTGCTTTGGAAAACTCAGGTTGACCCCTCTTCTTTGTGGCAGCTCTTCAAATATTGGAACACTGCTATCATATCACCCCAGTCCTTCTTTTCACTAGACTAGACAAACTCAATTCCTGCAATCATTCTTCATATGTTTTAGCTTCCAACCCCCTAATCATCTTTGTTGCTCTTCTGTGCACTCTTTCCAGAGTGTCTACATCTTTTTTAAAATACGGTGACCAAAACTGGATGCAGAGTTCTAAGTGCAGTCTTACTAAGGCTTTATAAAGTGGTACTAATACTTCATGTGATCTTGAGTCTATCCCTTTGTTAATGCAACCTAGGATTATGTTGGCTTTTTTGACTGCTGCCAACACTGCTGGCTTTACACAGAACTGTCCTACACAGGACAGGTGTCTATCCTGCACAATAAGATCCAGTTTTCTACAATGGGAATGACAAGCACTATTCATTATATATATCATACCATTTTTTAAATAGGACACCTATCTTGTGACTCACTCTTTTAACTAGAAACTACTTTTATCTCACAAATGCATATTTCTGAAACTCGAGCCATGCTAGTTGAAATTTGTTCAGACACACAATTTTGTGTCACCCCCCACAAAAAAAAAAGAAAGGAGGAAAAAAAAGGGATATATGTCACATGTAATGCAAAAAATAAAAACAAAACAAAAAAACTGGTTTAGTTCCAGGGAGAAAAACAATTCCAAATCCATCATGGCCACCAAACATATGAGAGCCAATCAAATGACACAAGAAGTTTTACACGTTTTCTAGGAGTGTTAAAGTTGTGGAAGAAGCAAGGTTGCTTTAAGATCTGTGCTTTGTTTTGTGATGCAATTTGAAAAGAGAATATGAAGAAAAAGAATTAAATCTTTGAATCCTGTTAATATCAGGAGGATGAAAAGTTCTAAGCATGGATAGAGATGGATTCTGATTTCTAGTGCCTGATTTTTCCCCCTTTCTACCACTGGTTGTAAGAACAGGTGGAATGAAGATTAGAACAGGGAAATAAAACTGGCGAATGTGGTTGAATGTTTTTTTCTTCTTCTTGTACTGCTGGCTCTGTTTAGATTTGGAGCCTACCTGTGACAGGTCATAAATAAAAATAGAACTGGAAATAACACTACATTGATTGTCAGTGCATTTCTATTATTTTTCCTGTAGATTAAACTTCAGTGAAGCTCTATCCAGGGAGATAATCATCAGTGTCTTACATTATAGATGGTCTTAGGGTGTTATAGTTAATAATTTAAATGAAATAATAATAATAATAATAATAATAATAATAATAATAATAATAATAATAATAATAATAATAATAATAATAATAATAATAATAATAAAGTTGGAAGGGACCTTGGAGGTCATCGAGTCCAACCCCCTGCTCAGGCAGGAAACCCTACACCATTTCCAGTCTCTTCTTAAAAACTTCCAGTGTTGGAGCATTCACCGCTTCTGGAGGCAGGTTGTTCCACTGGTTAATTGTTCTAACTGTCAGGAAGTTTCTCCTTAGTTCTAGGTTGCTTCTCTCCTTGATTAGTTTCCACCTGTTGCTTCTTGTCCTGCCTTCAGGTGCTTTGGAAAGTAGCTTGACTCCCTCTTCTTTGTGGCAGCCCCTGAGATATTGGAACACTGCTATCATGTCCCCCCTCGTCCTTCTCTTCATTAAACTAGACATACCCAATTCCAGCAGCCATTCCTTATATGCTTTAGCCTCCAGTCCCCTAATCATCTTTGTTGCTCTTCTCTGTACTCTTTTTAGAGTTAAGTTGACCTGGTATTAGAGTGGTTTTTAGGCTTTTGGCTTTTGGAGATTTTTTTTCTCCATAAAAATCTGAGTGATAGAGCTGCTCCAAATTCAAGAGACTGACAAGAATTTAGGACGGGGAGGCATGATCAGATTAAGGTAATTGATTGGTTTTCTGTCATGTCTTTAATGCTGTATTTAAATTTGTTTAACTAAACTAACCAAAAATGATATCGTGAATGTTTCCAATTTAATTAAGTATATTCAATTAAGTATATTGAGCTGGACCTTGAGTTATAAGGGATTCTCACCTCTGGTTGATTTGTGAGAGTCTGTTCTGCTGAGAGGCCTGCTGACCATATCAAACCAAAGATTAAGCTTTTATTCCTAGGATATCTGCATAAATAACCAGCAAGGGAACATGTGAAGCTGCCATTGTATCACCGGAACATAGGAAACACAGCTGTTTCATTCCAGTTTGGTGGATTCTTCTAAATTCCCAAAGCAAAACTGAGGAATATTCTTAAAACAAGGGAACATTTAAGGAACAGGTCAACAAAACCATAGTCAAAAGTCATAAACTGAAAACTGTCTTTTTACTTATGCATTTTGTTAGATAAGCAGCTAAACTTCGGCGAACAGCAAACCAGAATTACAAAGACCTATTTTAGTTGACATGGGTTTTCTGTCCTTTTGATTAAGCTAAGCTTTTTAGACATATTGAGGGTCCACAAAGAACAAAGTGCTTCAAAGCATATTGGAAATTAATGCTATTGTCCAAGTGGCTGTCTTCAGAGCTGATCTTTCAATCAGTCATTGCTACCACCATCTTCACTCCCCCTGAAATACACCAGAAACTTCAACCAGACAGAAAAACCTTGACTTTTTTTTTTGCTGCTTGACATGTAAGCTTTATAGCTAAAGAATATCTTAGAGCTGCAGCAGAAGAACAAGTACACAGACAGTAAGCAGTGTCTGTAAGCATTTGGTTTTCTTCCTGTAACATTATGGGTAAAGCTGTCAGAAATGGCATCTCTAAATACCCTACAATATCGCAAAACACATTTCAGTCAATCGAGAAATTAGCACACAGTGCAGGCTATTGTTTGTCAAGTCTCTCTTCCCTGTCCTAATTACTTGAAGAAAGGTGGCTGTTTTTTTCTGCCCTTGAAGCAAGTCACGGTACCTAAAAGCATATAAAATCCGACCAAATTGTCCAAAACATTATACCAATCTCTTCCATAAAATGTTGCTATAATTTTCTTAAATGAGTAATTAATGTTCTGAGTGCTCCATAGAGTACAACTAAACAACTGAGATGACTGTAGGGTGGAACTAAACAATTCAGATGACTATTCAATCAGTCTTTCCTCCCAGACATTCTGTTGGCTCCTAAAACGAGAGACAGAAATCCCCTCTGGAGCTAGGAGGGCTGTTTCCTCTCTATCCACAGTAGCTGCCGTTGACAGCCATAATATACACAAAGCAGAAAGCAGAGTACAGTTTGATTTTCTAGGAAATTGGGTTATTATGGCTGGCAAATTTGAGCACAGAAGCAATCTGAGAAACAGACACTTTTGACAGTCCAATCACAAAGTGAGATCTCTATTTGCTTCATATGATGCATTTGCTTTGGAAGAACTGCAATGCATAATCAGTTTGCCTGGAGTCCTGGTGCACACTCCTTGATTTTAGCAGACTTGCTTCTAAAACAAATCCCAAATACAGAGAAGAACACGTATGGCTGCCTGTCAGCAAATAAGTCTCAAGTATTTATAGAATTCAGGAGCAGCAAATGATTTTGTGATGCTTTCAACTGGCTTTGAGTCTCTCAATGTGCGATGTATGTATCCTGATGTTATTTAAGCTCCATTGTTTGTTTCCCTTTTCTTATTTCAGTTCTTGTTTAAATGCTAAAAATAGACCATTTTCTTCTTCTTCTTCTTTTTAAAAAACAACCCTAATGCATTTATCAAGTGTCTCAGTATCCACTGATATTTCTTCCCCCTGCCTTCCAAAAGCTGGAGTCATTGTGGTCATCCGATAATTATGTTTCAGAGCCCAGTGCATGCCTCTATACTTGGAAGGAAACTGCTGAAGCAAGCAGGAAAATGGCTCTGAAACAAATGTATCCCCTGATTAAGGGCATTCAGGGCTGCAGCAGAGCCATAATGGAATGACAGGAATGGTAGAACCAATACAGTATCTGATGCAGGCTTCCAGGGAGATTGTTCAGAATGAAAGGTGTGAATTAATGAACAGGAGGACCCAGTCAAGTTCCTGCAAAACAATCTGTATGTTGCCTCTTAGAAGTTCAATAATATTAAAAGGGGATGGCCATTCTCTTTTCTAGAAACAAAATTTGCATTATTCTGAGCAGCAAGTACATTATTTGGAGGGCTTAATTTCTCAAAGTGAATGTAAGTGGGTCCACAAAAAATCATGGTTTTGTTTTGGAGGTTGGCAGATAGAAAACGATAGACTCAGGGGTTGAAATTGTCACGGTGATTTTCATTTGGGGGCAAAGTCTAATAAAGTGCTGGGTTGCTGCAAAGCCAGAGCAAATGGTAGAACAGGGGGGTCCTGCTGGGTGGAAGTGCTGAAAGGGAGATGTCTGCCTGCCAACTGCACTGAGGTTGCTATTTGGATGGACTTAGAATGGGACTTCAGCCCAGGACTTGTATACACTTACCAGTGTCAGAGCTGAAGAGGCTTAGCTGGAGGTGTTCTAGTATGGGAACCAGGACTAATTGAGTGGAGCTGAAGCAGCAGTTATTTTGGAACCTGAGGATTGTCTTTGGGGATTAGGAGGCAGAAATGGAAATGTGCCAGCATCTGATTCAGGTAATTTGGTGTTAGCAAGAAGGAACTTGAATTGGCTGTTCTTATGCAGCTGCTCTTTGTTCACCAACCTTGGGGTTTATCTGATTTTTCAAGGATTCCAGGATGCCTAGAATGCTGTAGGAGATAGATCAAGGAAATCCAACTGAGCATGTTTAAGAATTTACATTAGGGATGACATCATAGCAAAACCAATAGCAAATCATATATAGTTTTCTGTCCTTATTGCTCCTGGCAAATAGCTGACAAGTAGCTCTTTTTAAGGTGACACATTCAGTGCTAGGGTGGGATGGCCATAAGGATCACTGTGAAGAATATTCTAGGTATCTGACATATAAAATTGCTGGGATCTTCCCAGAGTAGGCCTGTTGGGAATTTCAGTTGAGTGACTGAGGCACAGACTTGTTTGGTCATCTGGGAAGAATACTTTCCCTGAAGAAATGGGCAGATTCCTTGTGACTGTTAATTCAGCCATTGTTGTTGACCAGGGGTCTTCAAACATGGCCCTTTTATGACTTGTAGACTTCAACTCCCAGAATTCCTCAGCCAGGCACTCATGACTCATGCCTCTCTTTGTTGGTGAAGATATTTCAGAAGGTGGCCTGTGTTGAGTCCATTGGTGCTGATTTCACTTTAAGATCTGTGGACTTCAACTCTATGCTATGCTGGCTGGGAAATTCTGGGAATTGAAGTTCACAAGTCTTAAAAGGTTGGACACCCCTGCTTTAGATGGTAGAAAATGTTTTAGTAGAAGGCAAGAGTGTGCACACCCTTCACCAACACTGAAAGGTCAATTATGATTTTCCTGCTTTCTCACTTCATTTCATGGTTTATTTTTGCACTTAGAAAGCTAACATATCCTGGAGAAGCTAGATAGAAAAGCTAGCATAATTCTCTCTAAAGTTGACATGTCATCTGATCTTATCTGCTATGTTTCTATTGTATTTAAAAAATAAAAATGGAACTGCATAAAATTGTGATTTTATTTTATAAAATATATAATAATAATAAAGTTGGAAAGGACCTTGGAGGTCATCTAGTCCAACCCCCTGCTCAGGCAGGAAACCCTATACCATTTCAGACAAATGGCTGTCCAGTCTCTTCTTAAAAACTTCCAGTGTTGGAGCATTCACCACTTCTGGAGGCAGGTTGTTCCACTGGTTAATTGTTCTAACTGTCAGGAAGTTTNTCCTTAGTTCTAGGTTGCTTCTCTCCTTAATTAGTTTCCATCCATTACAATATTCTATTGTATTGAGAAATGAAAATGGGACTTTCTCTAAATGGAAAGGTTTATTTTGCATGTACTGCATAGCAATACAGTATGTACAATATCTTCTACCTGACGCACAATCCATGCAGGATGACACCCCCATCGCGTACTGTCTTATTGGCAACTGTCAATGGAAGGGTTGGGAAGTCATCCTTGTTGTTTTTTCAGAATTAGGTTCTGATTTTCAAATTAGGCATTTTTTTCTAATTTAAGGGATGATTTCCCTTCTCCCACATACTCACATCCGGGAACATTGGCTGCTATCATTTTAATTATGCTCTCTCTCTCACACACACTCACTCACACATACACATTCTCCCCTCCTATTGGTACTGAAGTTTCCACGATTATGAATGCAGCATCAATAAGAAGCTTATTGATTTCACAACTGAATGCTGATGGTGGAGGAAATGAGCTCCCATCTATAGACAATGCTATTGGTTTGCCCAAGTTAATGTTTTTTCTCTCCCTTTCTGCTCTGTGATGAAGATGCAAATCGTGCTGCTTAATGGTTCAGCTGCATATTCTTGGGCAGGAATCGGGTGGGTGGGGGAAATGAAATCAATCTGGCAGGCTTTTTCTAGCACAGATGCCGTAGTTCAAACTCCATGCAACTGCAGAGACTGATTTAAATCTGGGATCACCCAAATCATGTTTTAAGGGGAGGCTGATTGGTGATGAAAAACAAATGGAAAAGGTCAGATGAGTTGCTAGGGAAGGTAATGCAGGGAAGGTGGCTGATGTTATAATTGGACTCGAAGCTGTATTATTCACCGCATTCCTATTGTTTCAGTGGCACTCCACTACATCACCCTTCAGAGCAACATTCGTGAACAAAAATTAGGAGCTATTTATTCAATCAATTTAAATAGTCACCCCCTTTCACATTCATGACTCTGGGCAGCTGACAATTAAAATATAACAATACTAAAATACAGAACAAAATCACCATTTACGCTATGCAAAATATTAAAACCATTAAATCCATGCCATACTGCTAATGGTCTTCTCTATAGATAAACTGCAGGGCTGGCCATATTGTTAGGCGGAGTGAGGCACTTGACAAACGCTCAGAAGCTGCAGAAGAACCAAGCTATATGTAACTCGGGCTCCTCCTGCATCATCTAGCCTGGTTGGTGTTGTCTTGACCGGCACAAGATAAACTGACTCCATCACCAGCTGCAGATAAAATTCAACTGCCAAGCCACATAGATTTTTATGGATTGTTCGGGGAAGGGGAGAGAGACTTTCTTTTTTGTGATCTTCATCTGGAAAAGGATTTAAACCAGACCTGATAACAAAGAATAACCCTTGCCCCTCTCACCAGGAATCCTGTGACCTGCTGATTCCATGGCCAAATATGGATACATCCACCATCTGCCATATCATGAGAGGCTGTGTATAGGTGGTGGCCAAACCATTGAATGTAGTGCCCATGTTTTGTTTGAATTGTCAACTATATGCCCCTCTTAGGCTTAACATTAAGTTAACATTCCTACTTGAAAGAACAGCCCACTGGGATCTGGATTGCAAATTGTCCTATTTCCTCATAGATTCTAATCTATACATCTATACCAGTGATGGCGAACCTTTTAGAGACTGAGTGGCCAAACTGCAACCCAAAACCCACTTATGTATCGCCGGGTGCTGGGTGGGCGTGGCCCACTGGGTGGGCGTGGCTGTGGTGGTCATGGCAGACTGGGTGGGTGTGGCCAATGTGGGCGTGGTCACCTCAATGTTGCTTGTGAAGAGGGATGCCTGTGGGGGCTGGGCAGGGTTGGGGGAGATCCAGGGGGTCTCTGGCAGATGTTACCTTCTTCAACATTTCTATTTGCTAGGTTCTGTTGTGATTCAAAATTCTCTTTTATATAGGAAAATGAATTTTTTCTGCCTATCATATAATTCCAAGAGTTGATAAAGACATTTTCATCAGTGTTTGACTCTTGTTTTTAAACATGAATTGGGAAACTCATGCTAATCTCATTTTAACAAATAATAATTAGCGTAGCATTTGCATGAATGAACAGATATGGTTAATAGATGCCTTGCAGTTATGCAAAGTCAGACCAGGGATTCTGATTGTCCAGGTGCTGGCTGACAGTCCTTCCCTAAAGCATCTATGGTGTTTCTATCCTTTCTCTCTATTAATTGAACTAAATTTTCACCTGAAGTGGTTTTGCAAAGATAAGATAAAATAGAAACCATATTATGATAAACAATAGCAGGTTTTAAAAAGACAACATAACTATAATTTTAGTAAAGAAAAATAAACATTGGGAAATCAATGTTTCTGCCTGAAATTGAAGTGATAATCATCTTGGTGCCAGGTAGATTTTCCCAAAAGGAATCCAGAAATGAGGGGTCACCCAGAGGACTCTCCTGTTACAACCAATCTAATTTGGATTCCAGACAATAGGCAGGCCAGCTGGTATGGAAACAAAAATATTTTTATATTCTGCCATGCTTAAGGGTCAAAACCAAGCAGTTGCTTCTAGAAAGCAGCAGTTGAAATTATTTTCCCCTTCTGCCCCAACACACTCACAAAACACCAGACAATACCTTATCCCCAACAATTCCTTCCCACCAAAGTGTCCTATTATTGAAATGGCTTAGAAACCTTTTAAAAAACAATTAAATATACAAATAATGTTTAAGGGGCAAAATGGATTCCTTAAACCACTTAACCTCCCAGTTCCCAAATGTTTGGTTTCGCTCCTACCCACTCCAGTGACTTTATAACATCACTATCATTTGGCCTTTGAAGGACAAATTCTGCTTCATGGCTCTTTTATGGATTTATATAGTAAGTTGAATTCTTTATGACTGAGTCCATGGCAACAAATTGCAGATAATTTAGTAGTGTATCCTAAAAAACAAAGCTGGTTATTAATAATAATAATAATAATAATAATAACAACAACAACAACAACAATAACAACTTTATTGTCACTTTGAAAGTACACCAATCGGCATACATCAAAATGAAATTTCGTTGCATACAGCTCTCAAAGGGTCATCACTTCCGATATACACTCCTTGTTCGTGGCCAGCTCAAGTTACAGATCTTCCATTTTAGTCTCTAGGGAGCGAACGATGGCAAACAGGACAGATGGAAATGGAGCTCCATGTGGATTAGTCCTCAAATTAGTTTGTATTCCTGCATGACAACCTAGCCTCCTTTTCTTTTTCTGATCTTGTCTCTTCCACCTTTTCCTTAAAGAGGCCTCACTCCTTTTCGCCCTTGGAGAACGCTGCCGCCACCACCAACTCCTCCAAAAGCCTCTCTCCCATCCTCTGGGCCTGCCGACAGCCTCATCCAGTTCCTTCGCTCCATAAGCCCCGGGACCTCTCCTCCTCTGCCTCCTTTGGAAACAGCCCTTATTTGCAATAGAATCCGTCGCTGGGCCAGCAGTCAGATCTTGCTGCTGGCAGAACAATTTCAAACAGCACCAACGACTTTTACCTTCGAGAGCCAATGCAGCTGCAGCCGATCCAGGCGCCGCCATCTTAGAATTCAAGAAATTTACTATTAATTTCCTGGGTGTCTCTGGCAGAAAAAAATGAGTGTTACTTATTTCATTAGACAAAGCATTAATGTGATGGCTTTCTCTTCAGTTTTTGGGATCTAGACAAAGAATAAAAGAATCATAGCATTGGATAAATCCAAATTAAAGCATCCCAGATTATTGTCTAGCCCAGGGGTGTCAAACTTGCAACGTCACATGACATGTTGCAACATATTGTGACTTTTTTTCCATTGCCGGCAATGGGGTGGGCGTAGTTTCGGCATGACGCATCTGGCCCATGGGCCGGCAGTTTCCCTTTGAAATGCACTTACTATTAGGACAGGTGTTGTTTTTTTTTTTTAAAAAAAAAAACCCCAATAAGAATCTGTCTTCCTGTAACTTAAATCCATTATTTCATATCCTACATTTTGGAACACGAGAAAACAGATTTTGACTTTCTTCTTTTGGAGAAAAAAAATCTACAAGAGGGAAATCGTGAATTTCCATCCAACTTTTGACCTACACGTTTCCTCTCCCTTTTCACTCTGAGGTTCATTTTGCCTCAAGAAGGACAGTAGAGGAAGTCAGTTTCTAAAAACTTCATGTTAGGTTTGCAAAGCCAAGGTCCAGCACGTATAAACATGCTCAGTAACATTCCATGAGCAAGTATTCAAAACAAACAGCAGGTATTTATAATCAAGCAACAAGGAAGTACAAGATTATAAATGTGATTGGTTACAAATTAATTATAAAAAAGCCAGTTTCGAAATAGGTCTTTTTATAATTAATTTCTAACCAATCACATTGGTTGCTAGGTTGGCCTCACTAAATGCATCTGCTAAATGTTAAACTACAGCTTCAGCTAGCTCTGCCTATTGTTACCAATTTTCCCCAGGATTCTAACCAAAATTTAATACAGAAACTATTCTTATGTACCTACTTGCTTCTAATGCTTGCTAAATATTTGCTGTCATATTCTAAAACTTTTTAGAGATTGAGTGCCCAAACTGCAACCCCAAACCCACTTATGCATCTTCGGGTGCCGGGTGAGTGTGGCCCATTGGCTGGGCGTGGCCCATTGGGTGGGCATGGCTGTGGTGGTAATGGCAGACTGGGTGGGACTAAAAAGTTCAATCAATCAATTCCAACTTTGCAAGATTTTTTTTTCTCTCGAGAAGTTGAAATTGACTGATTGATTGAACCTTTTTTTTTTTGCACACGGCGGCGGAGGCCTAAAGCGAAAAGGTTTTATAAAACCCAGCTGAAGGCCTAGGACTGGGGCGACGGCGCGCGTGCCCACAGAGAGGGCTCTGAGTGCCGCCTCTGGCACCCGTGCCATAGGTTCGCCACCACTGTCCTAAAACATTTATTAAAATTTAAATGGCTTAAATTATTTCACATTTCATGTCTACATTCTTTCAGATATTTGAATACCATTATCCTTAAGTCATTTTTCTCAAGGTTAATCATATACAGCTCCTTCAATTTCTCTTTATAGTTCTTGGGTTGCAGTCCTCTAATCATCTTTATTGTCTTTTACATCTTTACGTTGTCTTCTTTGCCTTGTCCTCAAGTCAAGAGGATTCTTCCACTTCAATAAACCGATACAGACTTACTGAATCCTTAAGCAAAGATGCTTAGTCAATGGTGTAGCATCATGCTTCACATTCTGAGCAAAGTGACCGTTTAGCATGAAAAGAACTGTTTCCAATCTTTAGCATTTTCCTGAGCCTTGACTAATCTCTAAGTTTCTTTTGGGGTGAAGTCATAGTGACATCTCTGGTGTCCAAATTAGGAACACATTTAAACAATGGGGTCTGTGCCACTTTAAGCATTAGGCCTCTAACTTCCTATGATGTAAGCTGGGAGTCTTCAAACTTGGCCCTTTTATGACTTGTGGACTTCAACTCCCAGAATTCCTCAGCCAGGCACGCTGGCTGAGGAATTCTGGGAGTTGAAGTCCACAAGTCATAAAAGGGCCAAGTTCGAAGACCCCTGATGTAAGCAGTCCTAGAAAGAAAAGCTTCAAGACAGTTAAGAGTGAGAAAGAAACTCCTTGGCTTCAATTGCCCATTAGAGAGAATCCTGGCCTCTTCCCTCTTTTCTATGAACTTGAGTTCCTCTGGAACGGAAATGTAAATTTAAGAGCTTTTGTGCTCTACAATAGCATCGATCAAAAGAGCAGGGATAAAATTGAAATACTTTCCTTGATTTCCCCTTCTCTTTAGCCATACTTGCAAATTCTCTGATGTGGTATGTACAGAATACTACATAAATAGCTGGGATAAAAGCTGTGGTTTTTTTATTTATTTATGAAGAGACAATGATATAAGATATAATTGGTCACGTACAGTAGAATGTAGTCCAGATTCTCAGGAGGGAGGGGCTGCATTCCAGAAGAGCAAGAGACAACAACGAAGGTTAGATTGTTTGTGAGAAAGAAGATCAAGGCAGACTCCTCCCCAGGAGTTTTCAGAGTGTATCTTTAATGATGCAAGTAGTTTGCTTCAGATTGGCAAAATTTCTGTCTGTAGGTGAGGAGCAATAAAGGAAACCGCTTTGAAGTAACTCAGTGTCTTGGAGCCTGACATCATATTTATTAAGATCAACTTGAACTTAACTTTGACCTTGAAATGAAGGAATTTAACATATTGCAAAGAACATACTATTCTCAATCATATGGGTAGTTTCAAGTTCTGGTAAACAAAAATTTCTGCACATTACTCTTCTTTCTCAATAATTCAGTCAGACACCTTTCAACACTTTTAATCTGTTTTGCTTCTGGATTAATTCATCCACTCCTTGTCCAGATCTCCTTTGTTGTTGTTCTCAATTATTGAATTAGGATTAGAATAATGGAGTTGGAAGGGACCTTGTCCAACCCCTTGCCCAAACAGGAGACCCTACATCATTTCTGACAGATGGCAGTCCAGTCTCTTCTTAAAAGCCTCCAGTGATGAAGCACCAACAACATCTGAAGGCAATCTGTTCCATTGGTTGATTGTTCTCACTGTCAGGAAATTTCTCCTTATTTCTAGGTTGAATCTGTCCTTGATCAGTTTCCATCCGTTATTCCTTGTCTGGCCTTTAGGTGCTTTGGAAAATAGGTTGACCCCCTCCTCTCTGTGACAGCCCCTCAAATATTGGAACACTGCTATCATGTTTCTCCTGATCCTTCTCTTCACTAGACTAGCCATGCCCAGTTCCTGTAACCGTTCTTCATATGTTTTAGCCTCCAGTCCCCTAATCATCTTTGTTGCTCTTCTCTGCACTTTTTCTAGAGTCTCAACATCTTTTCTGTAGTGTGTACAATTCTCAATTGTTCTCAATTGTAATAATTAATCTATGCCAGGGCTTTTCAACCTTTTCACCCATTGTACCACTTTTAGGATATGGCAATATCCGAGTACCACCAGTCGCCTAGCAAGGTGTCAAAAACTTGATGACCCCCCCCCAAAAAAGGAAAAAAATGATAAAGTACAGGTAGTCCTTGACTTACAACAGTTCGCTTAGTGACTGTTCGAAGTTACAATGGCACTGAAAAAGTGCCCTCCAAGCCACAGCCGAGCAAGCCGCCTGCCCACCCAGCGGCGCTCTTCCTCCTGTCCGAGATTTTCATTGTTGTGAGCATTTCTGTTGAGGGTTGGCAGCGGGGGTGGAGTGGGAGGTGTTTGGTTTTTATTCCCCCCGTCTGCTGGGTGGTTGCAGCAGGTTTTGGTCACCTCACATGACCCTGGGACACTGTGACCATCATAAATATGAATCAGTTGCCAAGCATCTGAATGTAAATCACAAGACCCTGGAGATGCTGCAACATTCCAGCTGATCGGTGCTTCCGCTGAGCCCTGACAGCCCTGCAGCTCCAGCCATCTCTCACTCAGGCTTGTGCAATGCTGCCACCGGTTCAGCTCATTCCCTTCCCCCACTACCACTTTTCTAGGATGGTCGCGTACCACCTGCCAGATGCCAATGTACCACAGATGGTACCCGTACCACTGGTTGAAAAGCCCTGATCTATGCATTTTATTAGTAATGCTTTAGACTGCTCTGAGTCTGTTTTTGATCATACATGCAGTCAACATACTAAGGCTCCAATGCTTAAACTCAGTTTCTTATCTGTTACAAATTCTTCAATTGCCTTAGTCTCTTTTTGTAGGGAAGAAGACAAATGTTTGTTATATTTTTCAGCAGAGCACAACAGGCCTCAGATTTCTATAACAGAGCTTTAAAGTGACCTTCTTACACTCACAAATACAAATCTGTTATACATACCTCAAGGTTATATACTTCAGGCATCATCAGAAAGAGCTTTTTTTTTTTTTTGCTCATACCTTTTTTGGGACTGGCGAGGACAGCCAGTTGCTCTCATGTCAAAAGTGTCACCACTGGCTTTACATGTTGTATGTTTCTATTCTGAGGGCATCCTTTTTTTGTTTATTTTTTATGGTGTTTAGCTAGCACCAAAGAAGCCACTAATGGCTGTTCCATAAGGCCTTGTAGCCTTTGCTAACTTTCAGTGAGTTTTCTGGGTAGTAATCATATTTTCCCATTTTAATACACTAACCGAAAGATGATGTGGTGGCCAAACCTGAGACTCTAATACCCCATCACTGCAGCACAAAAAAATTCAGTTTCACTTCTGCATTTTGCATTACTTATTGATAAGAATGGCGCAAGACGTGAACTGACTATATTTATTAAGAATAGCATGGACTCATCTGCCCTGGAATAAAAAGGAGCAGATTGCAAGAGATAGCTCCCCATAACAATAGTAGCTTCACCTTTTTTAAAATACCAACTTCCTCACAAAGGTCACCATTATGGTAATGGAGGAGTGTAATCTGATCTTTCTGAAGATTTTGCTTCAGCTATGTATTGGCTGTTTGGATCCCAGGTCAGATTAATGATTAAGGAGAGGCCATGCTAATAGACATGCTGCAAAAATTATCCACAAGGATCCATTAGTGTATAGATCAGGGGTGTCAAACTGGCAGCCTGCGGGCTGGATGTGTCACAAAAAGGCAAAAAAGTCGTGATGCGTCACAATACGTCATGTGACGCGATTGAGTTTGACACCTGTAGTATAGATTCTTTGTTAGAAGCTCATTTTAGCAATATCTTAGATGCCAGAGTCTTGTGTCTGCCTCTAGACAGTCTAGCCCAAATTCCAGGTGCAGAGAAGCATGTGAAGCTAAGCTCTTTAGAAAATTTGATTGCACTGCTTCTAGAAGTAGTTTCTCTAGAGGTACAAGCAAGATTCCAACTTATAAATTTATGGATCACACAAATCTGTGATCCATAAAGCAAAGGACTGAATACCTTACTCAATGGCTGTTAGGTATATAGTTGCTACCTCTGCTACTAGTAAAACTCAGGATTGCATTTTTGTCTTGAGAAGGATACAATAATTTCCCACTTAAGATCATCCTGATTTTTGCTCCCATGTCTGGGGAGCATCTGCTAGTCGTGTACATTTTATCCAGTGGTCTATGATACCTGAGAGGGCATATTTATTTAATGATACCTTTGCTATCTAATCCTCCTAAGAGGTCAAATGGGGAGAATGTTTTTTCCTGCTAGACAATTCAGTTCCAGAAATCTCAAGAATGGCTAAATTCCACTCTAATCCCATTGCTGTTTGAAATACAGTTTGATATAGTTTGGCAATCTGAATGTTTATATATACAATTATTACACATCTTATGGAACTATAGTGATGCAGTACATTGCTCATTGTTTTAGTTATGTTCTCTATCCATACCCATTATATGTACTACACATATACTGTATACATACATGTTCTTTAATTATAGAATATAGAATATTCTTTATTGGCCAAGTGTGATTAGAGACACAAGGAATTTGTCTTTGGTGCATAAGCATTCAGGGTACCTACAAACAACAAAGTAATCATAAGATACCAGTAACAGAAGGTAATAGGAAAGATGAGAAGGATAATAGTAATACAGCCCTACTACATGGGTAAATATCCTTAGACATAAGGATATTTGCATTATATGCCATATGTAAAGAACTTCTTTGATTATAAAGTCAAGTCATTTAGCACAATCATTGGAGAAAGCAATTATGTTTGAAAGAGTTAGCAGCAGGGCTTTTTTTCTCATAGAACGCCCAGAACGGAGTTCTGGCACCTTTTTTGGATGGAACCTTGTAGGGTAGGCAAGGCGGGTTGTATGATGTGTGTGACACCTTTTTTTTTTTTTTTTTTTTTTAGAAAAAAAGGACTGGTTAGCAGTAAAAGAAAACCAGGCTGCCAAAGAACATGATGGCTTGACACCATTAAAGCAGACACCAACCCTGGAAAAACTCAAAGAAGCAGTGCAAGATTGGAAGATGTGGAGAGACTTGGCCCAGAATTGCCAAGAGTCAGAGTGACTGAATGGATAACATCATCATCATTAGCATCATCATTATTTAACATTTATTCCAGACTACAGAATTTGTCCTCTTTCTATGCGTTTGTAGAAAGTACTATTCCATTAAACGAGTAGTTGAATACTGGCTCTCTATATGATTGTGACAGATAATCAGCTGTATGTTTTAACAATGAACAGGGGTGCTTTGTCTGCAGAGCAGGAGACAGCAATAAAGGAGTATATTTTGTTGTGAACAGTGACAAACATTATGTGTGCAGATTTACAGGCAGTCATAAAATCACTTTTCTGCTGTTTGGATCAGGTTTCTCCAACTTTCAGGGGGCCATTACTGAGGAATTTTGGAATAGTTGTTCAGCAATAAACCATCCACCCTTCAGTATGACTTGGTTTTATGATGCAGTGTTCATGTGTATACATTTGAATGCCAGCAGGTGTTCTCCTATATGCATACAGTGCAGACTTACCCATCATCTCTTCAATAATTATTCTGAAGAGATGGGCAAGCCTGCACCATCATGACATAGGAGAAAATATGCTGGCATGCAAACACGTGTACACATGGATGTTGCATCATAAACTGAAAAAGAGCCTTCCCTCTGTTTTCTGATGAGCTGGATTGCAATTCCCATTGTTCCCAGATGAGGGGGGAATGATTGGAGTTGCAGCTAAAATACTTCTAAAAATAAGTTCTTCCTAGGATTTTTTTTTTAAAAAAGTGGCATAGTATAGTAAAATAAATATATTAAAATAAACATATTTGAAAATAAATATATTTGAAAATTATTAATCACTTTACAATCCAGAAAAAAGACAAAGTACATTCCAAGAGCACTCTTCAGTAGTCGGGATACTTTTAGATAGATAGATAGATAGATAGATAGATAGATAGATAGATAGATAGATAGATAGATAGATAGATAGATAGATGGATGGATGGATGGATGGATGGATGGATGGATGGATGGATGGATGGATGGATGGATGGATGGATGGATGGATGGATGGATGGATGGATGGATGGATAGATAGATAGATGGAGGGATGGAGGGATGGATGGATGGATAGATAGATAGATAGATAGATAGATAGACGGAGAGACAGACAGACAGATAGACAAATATTTCTATTAAAGTGAACTGCATTGCACAAAGAACCAGTCTTTTTGCTTTATAACCAGAAATTAAGATCTTATAACCAAAAATTAATCAGAATAATTTACATTCAAAAAGAAGAAAGTAATCTCAAAAGGAAAAAGGCACCAAAAAGAAAGAGCAATTAGGAAAAGAGCCCCCAATGGAAAATAGTAGCTTATTGGTTCTACTAAGGTAAAGCAAAATCCAGCCAAAGATTATCCAAACAAGTCCATTGATTATATTTGGAATAAAATAGGGTACCAAGTTTCAGTAATAAATTGTTCACTCAGTCAAGAAACTCTTCAGGTTGCAGCTGAACACAGGTTACAATGTGTTACAAGTTTCATTACCTAGAAAGATGGATGATGTTATCTCCATGAAATTATGAAACAAAGGGCAAACTTTATAAGCAGCCATACTGTATTCAGGAATTAAATTGTGCATCATCATAGGCAAACATCTAACCTCTGTCTTTTAAATACAGATCCAGTGCTCATTGACGACAGCAAAAAATGATGACCCAAATGAGTGGATGAGGAATCACACATTATAGAGGGATAGTTGTCCCTCTCAATTCAATCAAACATAATTACTCCAATTAGGAAAAGGCAAATGCCCATGAATAAATCCAGTCCTGCTCTTTCTAATATAGTATTAATTGACAGGATTGTGGGCACTCACACACAACTGAAAGGGATGAATGAATTCTCTTTGGGCTGAATCTTAAGGGATGCACAGAAGTCCCTTGCAATCCAAAAGAGGAAACTTACTGCACCAGAAATAAATCAAAGTAAAGAACAACTTCCTAACTTGACCCAACCCAACCCAGACATGTACTTTATCATCATAGCAGAACCAGAAGCATCCTTTGCTTTCTGAACTATCGTCACGTGATGCTGGATATTGCATTCTTTATGCTAAGTGTGGAAATGGAATTTTCATAATAAAAATTAGACTAATATTGAAATGGATTGATGTCTAGATGAAAGAAAGACTATTTCTCTCTTCACATTTTTTAAAATAAAAACCCTATAGTAGTACAATGCAAAAAAAAAGTGCCCTATTAACAATGACAGTAAGAAAAATTGCTGGGAGTGAATTATCTTCCCATAACATGGTACATCCATAAAAAACTATGCATAAATATGCTGATAATCCAGAGAATCATTTCTAACAGCATCCTCCTACACATATCTATTCAGAAAGAAGTTTCACTGCATTCAGTAGAGTTATTCTCAGGCAAGTAAATAAAGGCTTACAGACTAATATGCATTCAGTCAACTGGACTATCATAGATATAAATGTGTACAGTCCAGTCTGAAAAAAACAAGAATGCCAAGATGTGGAAAAAAGAATATCCATCTAAATTCCTCCATATTTGTGAAGATCTCCAGCACCAAAAAAATACTACCTTGGATTGCTTCTACACAGTGACCCTAAAGATTACATATACATCATTCCTGGATGCACATACATGTAAAATCATGGACAAATTAATCTGGAGGCTTCAAATACTTATTCAATTTGCATAGGTTTCTTTCAACTACTTTAGATAATTTTATAATAGGGAGACAAAGAGAGATGGGGGGAGGGGAAAGAGAGAGCATACATCCTTTTTCAGCCCTGACTCCAAACTGATCTAACCTTAACCTGAGCCCTATCCCTAACCCTAGTTTCATTTTCATTGTCAATGGGTTTTCCCCATGCATTTCAGTGTGGATGACAAAAGAGTCTGAACAAAAAGCTGTTATGCTCTCTTTCCTTTGAGAACCTCCTAGAATCTAGCCCACACATCATTTTTCAGCCCTGACTCCAAAGAGATCTAATCCTAACCCTAACCCTATTCCTAATTGTAACTCTAGTTTCATTTTCAATGTCAATTGTACTTTCCCAGGCCTTTCACTGTGTCCCACAAAAGTGTCCGAATGAAAAAATAATGCTCTCTTTCCTTTGCGAACCTCCTAGAATCTAGCCCACACATCATTTTTCAGCCCTGATTCCAAATTGATCTAACCATAACCCTTGCCCTAATGCTAACCATAATGCTAGTTTCATTTTCATTTTCAATTGTATTTCCTCATGCATTTCACTGCGTCCCACAAAAGAGTCCGAACAAAACACTTCTATGCTTCCTTTCCTTTGAGAACCTCCTAGAATCTAGCCCACACATCATTTTTCGCCCCTGATTCCTAAGTGATCTAATCCTCACCTTAACCTTAGCCCTAACTGTAACTCTACTTTCATTTTCATTGTCAATGGGATTTTCCCATGCATTTCACTGCGGCCCACAAAACAATCTGAATGAAAAGCTGTTATATTTTCTTTTTTTTTTTGAGAACCTTCTAGAATCTAGCCCTCACATCATTTTTCAGCCCTGACTCCTGAGTGAGCTATCCCTATCCCTAACCTTAGCCCTAACCGAAGTTTCCTTTTCCTTTTCAATGGGATTTATCCATGCATTTCACTGCGGCCCACATCAGAGTCCGAATGAAAAGCTGTTATGTTCTCTTCCCTTTGAGAACCTCCTAGAATCTAGCCCTCACATCATTTGTCTCTCCTAAATCCAAACCTATCTAACCCAAACCCTAACTGTAGCCCTAGACCTAACCCTAGATTCATTTTAATTGTCAATGTGATTTTCCCATGCATTGCACTGCGGCCCACAAAAGAGTGTGAATGAAAAGTTATTATGGAATCTATCCTTTGAGAACCTTGTAGAATCTAGCCCACACTTCATTTTTCAGCCCTGACTCCAAAGGGATCTAACTCTAACCTTATTTTCATTTTAATTTATCAATAGGATTTTCCCATTCATTTCACTGCGGACTAACAAAGTGTCCGAACGAAAAGCTGTTATATTCTATTTCCTTTGAGAACTTCATAAAATGTAGCACTCACATCATTTTTCAGCCCTGACTCCAAAGAGATCTAACGGTAACCCTAACTGTATTCCTAATTATAACTCTAGTTTCATTTTCAATGTCAATGAGGTTTTCCCATGCATTTCACTGCGTCCACAAAAGTGTCTGAATGAAAAGGTATCATGGTCTCTTTCCTTTGAGAACCTCGTAGAATCTAGCCCACACATCATTTTTCAGCCCCGACTCCAAAGTTATCTAACCCTAACCCTTGCCCTTACCCTAACCGTAGTTACATTTTCGTTTTCAATGGCATTTTCCCATGCATTTCATTGTGGCCAAAAAAAGAGACTGAATGAAAAGCTGTTATTTTCAATTTCCTTTGAGAACCTCCTAGAATCTAGCCCACACATCATTTTTTAGCCCTGACTCCAAAATGATGTAACCCTAACTCTAGCCCTAACCCTAACCGTAACCCTAGTTTCATTTTCATTGTCAATGAGGTTTTCCCATGCATTTCACTGCGACTCACAAAAGAGTCTAAATGAAAATATGTTATGTTCTCTTTGAGAACCTTCTAGAATCTAGCCCTCACGTCCTTTTTCAGCCCTGACTTTAAAGGGATCTAACCCTAATCCTAGCCCTAACTCTAAACCTAACCCTAGTTTCATTTTCATTGTCAATGGGATTTTCCAATGTATTTCGCTGCGGACCACAAAAGAGTCCCAAGCAAAAGCTGTTATATTCTATTTCCTTTGACAACCTCCTAAAATCTGGTTAACTGGAGGGAGCATGAATGGTTGGTCGTGATCTCAACATGTTCCCTAGATTCTGAGGAAATAACCAAATTCAATTAAAAAATAATGGTTTTGTCTGGGTGTTTCCATTGGTGATCCCCAAACACATCAGGTAATTCTCTTCTGGCTGAATTGCCACAGCGGGATGGAATGTGCTAGAAACACAACAGAAGTGGCTGTCAGAATCTCTCAGCTTCTATGCCTTGCAATGGGCTTCAGGGCTTTTAGTTTCCTTCATCCAAATGAAACATTTTCTTGGGTTTACTGCTTATACGTTTTGATTACTACATCTGAAGCACTGATGCACAAAGTCACTTGAAATGTAATTGTTCGAAATGATATTACTTTTATTATATGCAGTGCAATCCAGCATGGGAATCACATGCCTAGAAGATGAATTATACTGAACTGAGCACCATTATCTGAAATCTTGGGTGCAATGTTGTATTTATTCTGCTGATACTTAGCTGCCCCCTGCAACACCCATTCTCTGGGAAAGGAAAGTTCAGCAGTATTGATCATGTTACTTTTAAATCTGATTCTGAGGACTGTTTCATAAACTATTTCCACAGTCCATAGATTGATCTGCTGATGGCATAGAGGCTACATACTTTAGCCTCAGAGGTGTTCCCTTCCTGATCAACAGGCTTTTCCATTTATAGAACAATAAATAAAAAGTAGTTTCTTTGCTTGGCCTCAATAGTGCCTGAAGAAGTAGAGCAATTTTTTTTTTTTTGCAAAATTAGCATTATAGCTATTTGGGACTACCGATATCTGAGTTTAAATCTTCAAGAACAACTTCTGTTGATGATTAGGCATTTTGGCAAGATATAGCAAAGTTTTGGTAGTTTGGGAGCCAGAGAGTGAAGGTCAAAGCTGAAGTCTGTCTTTGACTTTACAATCATGATAACAGAAGTAGTAATCATCCGATGGTGCTCTGTCTTGCTATATAGAAGCCTCGATCTATGAGGGCAATTCAGAAATAAACCTCCATTTGGTTATTAATGACAGACACTCACAGAACTTTTATTGTACACATTAGAAAAGTACAACATTACATTACTTTTCAACATAATCGTCATTCAAATTGAGACATTTGTCATAATGTCTTACAAGGTTTGAAATTCCTTAATAGTTGCTTGGCGCCAAATCTGGGCTATGGAGTGGGGTAATCAAAAACACCCCAACGGAACTGCTTCAAAAGTTCCTGGGTGCATCTAGCGGTGTGCAGGCAAGCATTATTATGAACCAATACCATACCCCCGACGCTTGTTATGGATGGCTTGTCTGAGTTTTCGTAACATTTCACAGTAGACTTCTGAATTGATGGTCGAACCACGCTCCATGAACTTCACTAGCAGTACTCCTTTGACATCTTCACATTTGGTGGGATTTTCTATGGCACCACTTCTGATGTGGTGTTGGTTCACGATAATGCTTGCCTGCACACCACTAAACACACCCAAGAACTTTTGAAGCAGTTCCATTGGGATGTTTTTGATCACACACCCACATAGCCCAGACTTGGCACTGAGCAACTACTACTAATGAATTTCAAACATTGTAAGACGTTAGGACAAGTGCCTCAATTTGAATAGCGATTATGTCGAAAAGTAATGTAATGTTGTAGTTTTCCAGTGTGTAGAATAAAAGTTCTGTATCTGTGAGTGTCTGTCATTGATAACCGAATGGAGGTTTATTTCCGAAATGCCCTCGTACACTGATCGTTTCAAAGATATAAGACAGCAGTTCCAATAGAGCTAATTTTGAATGAATTTTAGATCTAGTGACCCCTTGATCACCGCTGGCAAGTTTATAAAGAAAAATCAGGGTGAATGTTGATCTCAATCCTAATACCTATCCTTCTCCTTTTGAAGCTTATGGTTCCTCAACTTCTCCTTTACATTAGTATTTCCAGATGTTTGCATCCAGATTTCAGTGTCAGTTCTGAAGTTCAAGTTAAGCCTCTATTTTGTCAACTCTCTAGTTCTCGAACTATGGAAGATTCTAACCTAGCTTAGCACCCTTCAAATGAATGTTAATCCTATGTATATCATTTCACAATCAGTTGGCTCTCAGTTTTGCATATTAAATATCTAATATATAATACGAACTACCCCCAGAGATCCGGGTGATTCTGGATCTCCCCTCCTTTCGCCGCGCCCTCAAGACATGGCTATTTAAGCTAGCAGGACTGGCCTAAGGGTTATCTTAATTTGGTTTTAAAATAATTTTAAAAAGAAAAGGCCAATAATTTAATATTCTATTTTAATTACATTTTAAATTTAGTATTTTGTATTTGTACCTGTTTTTAGATGGCTGTAAGCCGCCCTGAGTCCGTTGGGAGAAGGGCGGGGTAGAAGTTTAATAAATAAAAATAAATAAATAAATAAATAAATAATATCAATGTCTTGTTTGAAAAATAAAAAAATGTCCAATGTCCAAGTTATTGGTGGAAAATGATGTGTCTCCTCTCTCTCCCTTTAGTTGCAGTATCTGGGAACTCTAGAATTTTTCCTCTATATTAACTTGATTTCCTGGAGAAAAAGAGAAATATATATTTCATTAGGTATTTGTCAACTTCCCATACACCAGTATAGGAAGTTAATCAAAGTTTTCTATGATGACATTACATTTTTCTCATGGCCTTTTGTAAAAGGAAGGGTTGTTAGAGTTTTATTTATATTTGCTGGCTTAATATTTTTACCTCTGTAAGAAGACAAAGATTTTTTAAAAAAACATCTGAGTATTGTCTACCACTAGCCATAAAAACATGGGAAAGAAATTAGCACATTCAATGCTCACAATTCCCAAATAACCCATCACCACCATCTCCAAAAGCATGTTCAATTGTTTAACAGCACAATGTCTTACTTAGCAGTATACACTGGGAATCCATTCCTATAAGACATGAAATAATTCATTTCCTGAAGATTTTAAGAGCAAGGTTGTCTGAGAGGAGAATAGGGTAGCTACTGAGAATGGGGAGGACTCAGCTTGGGAGGGACTCTTTATCAGCTGAATTTTTCAATCTTTTTGTAACAAATAAATTCGTTACAAATCTCATCCTAATCCAATTTTGTCCCCTCTTTCCTCCTGCTTTTTATTTCCTGTGCAGCAGCTGCTTCCTCTTACCTCATATCCATCCTGGTTTTTTGGGAGGAGGGAGGGTTACTTGAAGGATGGAAAGGTATTTTATCCATTTGGGTGTGAGTGAGTCAGGATTGATCTCCCGTATCCACTACAGCAGCATGTAACCGTGGTTAGAGATATTGAGAAAAACATGTAGTTTTAAAACTGCTGCTATGGTATCATCACATCTTCAAATCCTTTTATCTGATTTTGGCAAGATGGTTTGGCTGATTTTTTTTGTTTTGTTCCGGTTTTACAATCCACAATCCCTTGCCATTCCTCATTGTAGCATCAGGAATACCGTATTTTTCGCACCATAAGACGCACTTTCCCCCCCCCAAAAGATGGGGGAAAATGTCTGTGCGTCTTATGGAGCGAATGCCTCCTCCCACCGCACCGCGCCAGCTGACGGGCGCAGGAGGTAGGCGCCGCCGCGGTCTCCCAGCCGCTTGCTTCTTCGTCTGGAGCAGTTGTAAGGGCTTGCATGTTCGCCGGCAGCGGGAGCGCGTCAGCGGCCCTTGGGGACCATGCAAGCCCTTGCAATTGCGTGCTTCTTCGGATGGAGCAATTGCAAGGGCTTGCATGTTCGGCGGCGGCGGGGAGCGCGTCAGCGGCCCTTGGGGACCATGCAAGCCCTTGCAATTGCGTGCTTCTTCGGATGGAGCAATTGCAAGGGCTTGCATGTTCGGCGGCGGCGG
>NW_015386217.1:534424-594394 GCF_001527695.2 Protobothrops mucrosquamatus | reverse complement strand
GATGGACGAAAATGGAATGAGAGTATGGGTTGAAAAAGTGTGGTCCAAACGTCCTGGAGGGCTTCTGAAAAAACCTGCCTTGTTAGTGCTTGACCAGTTTAGAGCACATATTAGTGAAAAAACAAAAAAGTGCTTTAAAGAAGTGAAGACTCATCTAGCCGTAATTCCTGGAGGTCTTACCAGCCAGTTGCAACCTCTCAACGTTTCCATCAACAAACCGTTTAAAGTCTTTATGCGAGAAGAGTGGAACAAATGGATGGCTGCTGATAATCATGATCTGACACCTTCTGGACGAATGAAGAGGCCCACTATCACTCAAGTTTGTGAATGGGTGAAAACATCATGGCACTCAGTAAAGGATGAAATCGTTGTATGGTCGTTCAAGAAATGTGGCATTAGCAATGCTTTAGATGGAACTGAAGATGATATTTTATATGAAGATACCGAAGAAAGTGATGTCAGTGATTGTGAGCAACTGAGCTTCCTAAATTCTGACTCTAGCGATGAGGAGTTCTTGGGGTTCACAGAAAATTAGAAGAGTACTTGAAACTTAAAGTCTCTCCATTTGTTAATGACAGTCATAATGATTCTTAATGTCACGTTGACTGCTGTTCACTTAACATGGTTGAAATATTAAATATTTTACTACACCATTTGCTTTAGAATATTTTTTTTTCTTGTTTTCCTTGTCTAAAAACTATGTGCGTCTTATGGTTCGGTGCGTCTTATGGTGCGAAAAATATGTATGGAGGGTAATACCCTTTTCTTGTTTTCTGTGTGGACTGTGGGAAAGGGTGTTTTTGTGTTTCTCTGGGAAACCCTAACCCATACAATTCAGAGGGCAGTGTAGTAATTTAATTATATTTTTTGCATTCTTCTCTTGGCCAACTGGAGTGAGCAGAAATTGTCTCCTGTTGATCTTGATACATTTCACATGGTTTGAAGCCAGTAGAAAGAAAGACAATTGTAAATTGATTTCAGGAAAATCAATGAAGTGGGTGTGCTTAAAGTGGACAATCGCAGAAGGAATAACTATCATTTCATCATTGTTTCTACAATTCCAATCTCAAATGCTACTTGGACTTCTTTTCAAGTCCTGTACACAAAAATGTACATACAAAAGAGTTTGCTGTGATTGTTGTGTTGCGCTAGACATTCAGACACTGCAGATATTCCCAGTTTGTATCTTCCTTAGAGTGAGATGGGTTTTTTTCATGTTCATACAGAGATGGCCTCATTTGGGTCTTTTAAAACAAAAGCATCCATGTGGGTAAAGTGGCAGTATTGGGGCTGGAAAAGTAAGGCCTCAGCCATGCAGTCTTTGATAAATGGCTGGAATCTCTAGGAGTTGGTGAATGTCCAGGTAATTTGGAGCAGAGAGAACAGGTAGAAATAGGTAGCAGTCTAATCAAAAAGATACCATAAGTTTAATTTCAGTATTATTGTGCTTGTGCCTCTTTTTATTTCTCTGTATGGTTTGGAAAGCCTTGCAAGCAAACCTCAGAGTATGCAAGAGTATATTTTTTCCTCCCTTGTTCCTTTGCTCTTCTGAACCATAATATTAATTTGGAGCTATTTTTGTATTTTTAATATTTGAATTTTTAAAAAGCTTCTCTCTTTTTAAAAAAATAAAATTCGATTTCACATACCTTGTAAGATTAGTCTGTCTTACAATTTGTGGTATAATGGGGGCACAGAAGAAAGGCTGCAGGTGGTGACCACAGAAATTCCAAAGCCATTATCCCAAAATGGATGTTAAGGTCCCAGGAAGTTTGAGAGCTCTAGTCTCCTCTATCTTATGGGTTCAAGCCAGGGTCTCCTACAGACTCTCTGTATATGTTGAGATTAATGAGTGTAACCTATGGTACTGCTGTCTGCAGTGCAGATATTTTGCTTCACTTGCTTTCTTGCTGAGTAGCCAAATACAGTAACTGTCATTTAGACAACTTAGATCAGCGGTTCTCAACCTATGGGTCATGACCCCATTTGGGGTCGATCGACCATTTCACGGGGGTCGCCAAGCAAGGCTGTCCGCCATTTTTTCCCCTTTTCCGGCGGGTGCCTTACCTTCCTTGAGCTGGGCCAGCTGGTGGTCGGCCTGCTCCGTCTCTGCCACTTGCCAGCTACGCCTCGGCCGGCACAGGGGGCGAAACCACGCATGCACGGTGCTCCCGGGCAGGGAAAGTCCTCGACTTACGACCGGTTTAGTCCTCGACTTATGATCGGTTTAGTCGACTTACGACCGGTTGGTGGTCGCGGCATTAAAAAGGTTGAGAACCACTGACTTAGATGCTTACATCTAGGAAAAACTGAAACACAGAGAATTCGATTTGTTACCAGTCCTCTCGCTTAGGCTGGTTTTAAATTTCTGACCTTGTGATAAGACATTAGTACCTTTAATTTTATCTGAATAACTCAGAATAATTCACAAGAGACAAAGAATTTAGGGAAGGCTTTTGGGAAGAGTCTGGTCTTGATCATGGGATCAGTCATTAGAAAAGTATTTATCATCAACAGTTTGTTCTACCTAGCTGTACCAAGCTTTAGCTTTCAAAAGTATCATTTGATTTTTGGAAAAGAGAATTGGGATCTTCAAGACCATCTTTAAATCCTTGAACTAATGGAAATTCTAGGTTGGCCTTCTTAATTTGGTCCCTTTCAGTTGTGTTGAATTCCCATTACCTCCGAAGTAACAAAATTGCTCAGCTATGGGATATATTGGCTGGGTATTATAGATTAATATCCAAATATGCTGGAAGATACTACATTATAATAGGATTCTTTTCACTTGGAGAAACCAGTGTAACACATAACCAAACACTGGAACATGTATGTTACTTGCAAACAATAAGTTATTTCTTCCAGAAATTTCAGATAGACTGCCGTTTAAAAGATAATGCATAATATAATCTGCTACATATCTTCTGTAAATGTTGAAAGCAATATTTATTGAACCACATACTCTTCACATTCAGGCTGATCTACTGAAGAAACATTGACAGGACATGAACACAGAAGACAGTGCATTCCATCTTCCCTACTATTTGTCTGCAGAAGTTTATTTTCCTGGGAAGCCTGCTATAGCTGCTCTATCATGATAACAGCATCTGCTGTTTTCAAGCTCATCATAATCAGAGGCCCCCTTGGGTTGCCAGGCAGCCAACTGATGGCTGAAACACCCATTGGGAACCCATTACTCAAGTCATCCTGCGGACAGGATTGTTCACATTCTGCTGCGGATATTTACAATCACAGCTGCTGAGATGGTATTTGCAAATTTGTACTGATTTGATTAGCTCATTTGATGTCATTGCTTCTAAGAGCAGGATCTGGCCATAAAATTAAGTTCTGCTGCACATGTGACTCCATTTAATGGTGTATCGAAGGAATATTATGTTAATATCTTACAGATGAACAAAGAATCAGAATATTGTAGGGGCTAGTAAGAGACCATATGGTGCAATCAAGAGCTGTCATTCCCTATGGTCTCAGGCAATTTATACTCAATGCAACCCTGAGGAAGGCAAAAGACTATCAGTTCACACTTAACTGAATACTTTTTTATGGCAGTGACCACATTTAATTGCTAAGACTTTTATCTGTGTTGCTAATGTGCTCCTTAGTTGCAGAGTTCTTCTCTATCAGTATATTGTACATGTTGGAGGCATCATTTTCATCCAGAGTCAATATGGGCCTTTCACAATAATTGCCAAATACTAATCAGCTTTACATGGAGAGGTAAGCAGGAAAGTAAACAAAGGAAGAAAGAGAGTATATAGTTCTTATGTCTTAACAGCTTTGTATTGTGGGGAATCGTTCTAAGTGCACCTTGAATACTTAGTAACTAAGTATTAAACCCTCCATGGTGAGCTGCTTCTGACAAGCATTCATTCTGTTTTAAATAGCCAAACCAATGACCATTCATCCTGGGAAACTGAAGACAACTTAATTTGTAATATTCTGGGCAAATGGCTGTCCAGTCTCTTCTTGAAAACCTCCAGTGATGGAGCACCCACAACTTCTGGAGGGAAGCCATTCCACAGATTAATAACCAAGGGACCAAACCAAGAGGAATGACACAAGTGAAATGGTTCCACAGGCTTCTCTTCCCAAGACTAAAATGCCACCTCCTGGAGTTTCCCCCAGCAGTAATGATGCTGCTGTTGATAGATTAGCATCTATGGACGTTTCTGCTAGAAAAAGTGCCGCCCTTTCCCATGGCATTCTAATTTATTTCAGCCAGCAGTTCTGGAGCAATGATCGACTCTTTTATTTTTACTCAGCATATTTCTGGCTATTGCGGGGTTTTTTTCAAATGTATTTTGTTTCTTTGGTTTTTAACCTCTTTGTAATTTTAACTGCTTTTAATACGTTTTGCTGTTATTTAAGTTGCATTTTTATAAGGCAGAGATACTGAAGGATTGGTGAATCTAAGTAAAATATACCAGTAAAAATATGAACAAAATGTAGGGGCTCTCGTTAGCCACTTTGGGAATATTTTATAGAAACATGCAGGAAAAAAACTGAATAAACAGAAAACAATAACAGAGAATATATAATTGAATCATAAAAAGCACTTGCTCATTATCCAGGGGGTTAAAGCTCTCAGTGAGATCCCAGCTTCAAATAAAATAGGGAGCCATACAAACTAAAGAAATAAATGCATATTAACTAATCAATATATTGACTATAGCACAAGATTTCCATAATATTGGAAATCCGCACATGCCCATCAGGATTGTAATAACCCACAACTATTATTCCACCCTCAGTTGCTGCTCTGTTCCTGGAATCTGGCCAGTGGATTGCTATGGCAACCTAGCAGAGTGGTTCCTTGCAGCTGATTTTTCCAGCCTCTTTATTTCCTACTTTGGTGTTTTTGTTAAAAGAGTGGCGTATTGGTAAAGTCTGATGGGCAGGACTTGCAGATGCCATAGGCCATTTCTTACGCTCAGTTTGCCTTGGATCCAATGCAAGCTTACATAAGAATAAACTCTGTTTAATTCTGCAAAAAGCTCACTTTGATGACTGAGGTTCACTTTGAGAAGTACATCAGGAGACAGCTTCAGGCAGCTGATTTGCAACCTTTAGCTTTGCATTTGCAATGCAAACGGGTTTGCAAAGATGCTGCTTTGGGTGCCAATTTAGGCAGCAGGCAGGATATGAATTCAGTGTGGGCTTTTGTTTTTTTTTAACAACACAACAGCAAAAATGAAAATCCTGATGTGAAACAGTCCATCAAAGAAATCCATTTTCTTACATTTATCTTCCTTTTATCCAAATCGGACACAAAAAAAGGAAAAAGAGAGAAAATAATAGCACCAGAAAGCTGTTTGATTAGCTTGAATCTCTTCTCAACAGATGCCCCTGTCCCTGCTCTAAACCATATCTTGGAGCTAGGCTGCCATGTATGCTCTCAGTATTGCACTAGCACATATCAGGAATTGGATTCAGAAGGGCAGGTTTCAGTACTTTTCATATCGACCCTTCCAAGTGCCTTCCTTGTTGGTTTATTGGATTTATATTACACTTTTATTCTTAGTTAATATTTTTTTTACTAAACATATCAAGGTATAACAATACAAATAAAAATAGTGGGAAAATGGGGGCAGGTAAAGGAGATCCTGAAGTTGAAACTCAAATACTTTGGCCACCTAATGAGAAGGAAGGACTCACTGGAGAAGGGCCTAATGCTGGGAAAGATTGAGGGCAATAGAAGAAGGGGACGACAGAGAATGAGGTGACTGGATGGAGTCACTGAAGCAGTAGGCGTGAGCTTAAATGGACTCCAGAAGATGGTAGAGGACAGGAAGGCCTGGAGGAACGTTGTCCATGGGGTCGCGATGGATCGGACACGACTTCGCAATTAACAACAACAACAAAGGAGAAAAGAGAAAAACAAAAGCATTGACTCCCGACTCTTTTTAGCATAACATAATAACATTACAGCCTGAACTTTTTATCCTTACACACTTAATATGTACAGTACTAATCATTTCTAGAACAACAAATTTATCTAATCAGCAAAACCCAGAGTTTCATTTTGTTTTACATCTCAAGCACAAAATCCAGAAGCAGTTTCCAAATAGAAACAAAGTTGGATTTGTTCTTTTCTTTGATAAAGGAGTTAATTTAGCCATCTCTGCTAGTCCCATCAATTTTTCAAGCTATACTATATGAGGCACCTTTAGTGTGTACAACTCCAGGCAACATACACCCTGCTTCTACCTCCTATTTTCCCCACAAGAAAAAAATACTTTGACTTTGTTTGGAGTAGGGAGCACTGCAGTTCACTTATTCTGGCTTCTGGTCCAGCACCTTAATGACTACATCACACATTTCAGAATGGCTGTGTCAAAATGACTATTTACCGAGTATAAGAAAAATCTTTCTCAGACTCCTTTATGAAGTAAAATGCTTGACAATGAAGGAGAATTTCCTATTATATACATGGAGCATCCTGCTCCTTGCAAAAGAGCAAAGAGTCAAGGGTAAAATGATTTGCACTTGAAACAGAACAACATGTTTGTTGAGACTTTCACCAAAGCAGCTGTGTGTACATACACATGTACTCACACATGACTTTCAAGCCTGCTGTGTAAGCCTTCCAAAGGACACAGCTGTTTTAACAGTTTTGAGAAGTTCGAATCAGTTACATTAACCAGTTCTACAAAGCACATCCTTCAAATGCTTAAACTGCTCCGAAAGAGACTTGCTGGCACACAGTTCTTTTGGCATATCAAAATAAGACTCTAGTCATTGTGCTCTAATTCAGTGATGTGTTTCCCTGGTTAACTTCCCTGTGATTCAGTTGTGTAGGAATGCAGAGGAAAAGAAACCGAGGAAATGTTGGATAATCATTGGATTAGATAAGGTAAATTTCTGCTTTATTTTCAGCCCATAAAATATCCCAAATCCTGCAATGAAGATGGAATTGATACTAATTATGTAACAAAACTGGCTTTCTGAACAACCTTGAAAAAAATACAGCAACAAAAGAGCTAAATTCTGAGGCTTCTTTACATGTACTTCATTGGAAGGGTGTGTGTGTATATGCTCTGCTTGTCAACCAGACTTCAAGTAATCTGTTAAAAAGGGCAGAGAATTAGGAGTGCCATCCCAAAGAAGAGGGCAAAGTGTCCTGGGAGAATATGTGGGTAAGGTTCTGGGGAACCTAAGAGATAAAAGGGAATCCTGTGTTTGTAGTGGAAATTAGTTCATTAGAAGGTTACATGTAGGTTCAAAGAAGCTACTATAAAGTGATTCGGACTTGGATAATGAGTGTTTATTTATTTATTCAAGGATTAACATTTGGAGATGGTCACCTGGGACAAAGATATTTTTGGATTAAGAAGCATGCACATCTGAGTTTGGGACTGAAAAAATAAAAATCTAAGTCTAAAGGCAAAATTATTGGGCTTTCCGGCTGCTGTAAAACTATTACCTATGTGGCAGTTTTGAAAAAACAAAACAAAACAGAATATGCTCGTGTTTTACACAACCCCCCCCCCCAAAAAAAAAAAAGATCTAGAAGTTTGACTTGAATCTCCAGGTTTGGAAACAAGCACAGCAGTGGCCTGGTTGTCCATAACTCATAAACTAATGTGGTTTGTTTTCTGGCTTAATATGCTATTCAACCTAGGTCAATATATGACTTAACAAAACAGGATTTTAAAAACTATGTAGCCTAGATTTATATAGGAATGCAGCCAATGTGTAAAATTCAAAGTTAAACAACTTAAAACCCATTCACTGAGACATGAGCTCACAGTATATCACTAGTATTTAGCTGTGGATAGACTGCAGTTTCACAGCAAGTCTTAAATTCAAACTTGGTGAAACTTATTTCTCTCTGTTCTCTCTTGAATAATGAGCTACCAGCACTCCTCTAGATAAAATGTGCAATTGCTTGGTTCCTTCTAAAACCTGTGATATGTACCTTTCATACCTTCTATGCCAGTGATGGTGAACCTTTTAGAGACCCAGTGCCCAAACTGCAACCCAAAACCTACTTATGTATCGTCGGGTTCCGGGGGTGTGGCCAACTGGGTGGGTGTGGCCAACTGGGTGGGCATGGCCCATTGGGTGGGCATGGCTGCGGTGGTAACGGCAGACTGGGTGGGACTAAAAAGTTCAATCAATCAATTCCAACTTTGCAAGATCTTTTTTTTTCTCGTGAGAAGTTGAAATTGATTGAACCTTTTTTTTTTTTGCACACGGCGGCAGAGGCCTAAAGCAAAAAGGTTTTTTAAAACCCAGCTGAAGGCCTAGGACTGGGCCGATGGCGCACGTGCCCACAGAGAGGGTTCTGCGTGCCACCTGTGGCACGCGTGCCAGAGGTTCGCCACCACAGTTCTATGCTATATACAGTACTATATGGCTGTATCCTTTTGCGATTATGCTTATTCATATATTGCATTTATAATGCATTTGAATGGATTCTTGCTCATAGGATCTTTATAATGGAAGATAAGGAAGTGAGGGGGGATGGGTTAGAGAGAATCTAGAGGTTATCTCAGGCTTCCTTCCTTTTTTAAAAAATCATGTTTTATTTTGGGGGGTGAAATTCACCGTAACTTCTGTCTGACTTACAAGAATTCACATAAATCTATTGACAAGGAAGCAGGTGAAAATGAGAAATATTATGAATCAAGGATAGGACACACTGCAATTATATATTATTCAGATAATTTTGGTGTATTAAAGGGATGGATAAATGTTTTAAAAATCATGTTTACTAGGTTTTAAAGCCTAGTAAACATAGCATAAAGAATAGGAAAAAAAAATGTACGCCAGCTGCCAAATGAATCTGGCTTTGCAGGTAAAATGACAAACCTACTCTACATACAAGTAGATCAATATTCTCTGATCACTCCTCCTCTGCTCATGTTTTAAGAGGGCGGTTCACTTTTACGTTTCAATTTAGTAACATTGCAATGTGGTGTGGTGTCTTTTTAGCCTTTTGTGTGTATAAGTAATGGCAGTACTGTAGAGACTGTTTTTATTCCCTGTGTTTTAGAACCAGGGCTAGACACTTTCATTTCCTGTCCTGGTTTTCAGCATTATCCCTCCGGCTGCAACTGGGAGGAGGTGAAATCACTGTCAAACACTGCCCCGCCTTTGAACCAAATTCCATTTCTGCCTATCCATTTTGCACAGCTTGTTTGCCCACCGGAAGCCATTCCCCCCATCTCAAGCACACTAACATTTCCTGATGAGCCAGTGTGTTAATTTGGTGCTTCGGTTTTTCTCCGCTCATGGCTATCCACTGACAAAGCATCTGCCTTCCCTTCTGTCAACCAAGACCAGGTCTTCTTTCTTTAGGACTTCATCAGACTCTCTTTTCAGAACAGGCCAGCACACTTGCTAACCCCATGATATTGGTAGAGAAATGTTTTCCTTTCTTAATTGCTATTATAAAAAAAAACAACTTTAGTTCTGTCCTTACATAAAATGCAAAGACAATGGAGAAAGCGACTTAGGAACTATGCCGACATGGGGAGGCTGCCCTGTATACCATCACAAGATTAAATCCCAAGCCAAGATGCGATCCTGCAAGACTATGATAAGGGAAGATAGTAGCAGAAAGGCTGTTTGCAAGAAAAACAAAAAACGAAAGCAGTGAATTTGGAAGCATGTTTAAAATTAGGTTGCCATAATCTCCCTGTTGTACTGATGCTGCATTATTAACCTAAGCTAAAACCAGGAGGAAATTACATGAATGTTTGTCCTAATATTGTTATCTTGAATTCACTTACATGGCATATGATATGTGCCTCATACTTATTCCTTTGACATTGATTCTACCAGTCTACTCAATATACTTCTGATTCCTGCCATGATTTTTTTTTCTCTGCCTAGGATCTTCATGTGCTATTGAATAATGTCTGTTCTGTGTGTGGTAAAAACTACTGTATAAGCCATTGCTGTGTTTTGAATTAAAAGTGAGTTGGAATGTGCATGGGCATGTAGATATAGGTGTGTGCAGGTAAAAATCTAGCACCATGTTACTAGCACCTTTCCTTAGGACTGTGTGGCAGTTGCATGAGCCTAAGGAAAAAAATGCAGCCACTTTAAGGGATTAACAGGTGCAATACCCATGCACATACCAAATGAGACTTGACCTTCAAATCCAATTCACTACATAGCCTGAAATTTGGTAACATTTTCCTTGACTTTTGCTTTGGCCTCAGATGTGCCTGGAAGTGGGATCTGTAGGCAGAAAATCCATGGTTGTTTATTCTGGAGGCTATTTTTTCAATGCATGCATTTATTTCAACTGCAGATAAGGACAACAGCTTATGGCTTTGTGCAGCTCTGTAGATGTGCTTGCCCTGATTGATTTTAAAGAAACAGTCTGAAATGGCTTTGTAATCTCCTCCTGTGCCTGTAATTGCAGCACTAAACTGAGGTTTATCACTACAAAGACAGATGATATGATAAAGCATGTACAATCTTTCAAATTCAGTCAACGTCTTCACAATTGTAATGGAATAGTACTTGCTTGCATTTTAAGCTGCATGGATGTTGCATTAGATTCCTCAACATGCTTCCCCTGAGTAGGAGTTGCTGAATGGGTGACAGGAGATCCTACGGAACCACAAAAGAAACAGAGGGTGCTCCGGTGTTAATTCCACCCTTGAGGAAATATGAGCAATTGTTCCAGTTGTATAGATGGCCAAAGGGCATCTCCAGTCACAGCAAGGACATTCCTAAAGAGGAATAAATGCAGATACAAAAAGGCTTCGCATAACAGATCTTTTCCCTGAATAAGCACTGGAAGTAACACGGTGAAGGGAGGGAGAGTGGAGAGTTTAGGAACACAATTATACTGATGTGATTCAGCAGGAGAAGGAGACTGTGTGAACTTTGTGATATCTGCCTACTTGGAATAGGCAACTTCACCATAGTAGGAGGAGAGCTGTGATGGTTGGAGTAGCCCCAAAACAGAAGAAGGCTGCTAACCCATTTTCAACTCAACTAACACAATGGATTTTCACCTATTACAATTGTTAACTGATAAGCTACTTGTAAACCATGTCTTCCTTCTCCTTCTTTTCTCCCCCCCCCCCATCCTAATTGAAATCCTGTATTTGCCTGTCCACTCTGTTGCATCTGATGAAGTGAGCTGTAGCTCTTGAAAGCTTACGATTTTCCTAATGTTTGTTAACTGGAAAGTGTACTTTCTCCTCCTGAATGTTGGCAACTTTGAAATGGGAAAAGGAAGATTGCAATTCTACCTCAGCATTCTTCCTAGGCCAGTGGTTCTCAACCTTTTTAATGCCGCGACCCCAACCGGTCGTAAGTCGAGGACTAAACCGGTCGTAAGTCGAGGACTAAACCGGTCGTAAGTCGAGGACTAAACCGGTCGTAAGTCGAGGACTACCCAACTGGTCGTAAGTCGAGGACTTTCCCTGCCCGGGAGCACCGCGCATGCGTGGTTCCGCCCCCTGCGCCAGCTGAGGCGTAGCTGGCAAGCGGCAGAGACGGAGCAGGCCAACCACCAGCTGGCCCAGCCCAAGGGAGGTAAGGCACCCACCGGAAAAGGGGGAAAAATGGCAGACAAAAAAAATGGCGGACAGCCTTGCTTGGCGACCCCCATGAAATGGTCGATCGACCCCAAATGGGGTCCCGACCCACAGGTTGAGAACCACTGTCCTAGGCAGTAATAGGACTTATTTCAAAATAAATAGATTGACACCAGGGGTTAGGAATGTGGCATTGCATTTTGTAATGTAAGGCATAGTGACTTGAGAGTTTAATAAAGCTCTTGTGATTTAGGAGGGCAGAAGAAAGACGGTGTAAACAAATTATTCTGATACCGCGCTGGTTACATCATCATGGCATGTCAATATTTGTGCATAATTAATTTGGGCATCATCTGGCAAGTATCAGGTGTACCTCACAGGGCTTTGTCATTTGGATATTTTATTTGAAAGATAAAAGTCAGCCCCAGTTAAGATTCTTATAGAAACCATACAATTTTGGAATATGAGCATTTAGGAGAAAAACCCAGAACTGCTGTGAGATTCAACAATGGAGAAATACTCAAGAGAACATTTAGCACACAACATGATGAGGATTAGTCAATTTTGTCTTTATTATACCATTCAGAAACTTATTTATGTTTTCAGTTAAAACCCATGTATGTAAAATTATAACACGCGTTCCCTTTCTTTTCCTTTTGGTCCACAGTTGCTGCACATGGACAGTTGCTGGGACATGGGCAAGGCTAACAAGAGCATTTTGTATATGAAGCTGTTGTCATATCTTTATGGTATGCCTGTTCAGAATTCTCTCTTTCTAGCAAAACTTAGAACAATGGATCTAATGGAGAATTCTGAACTTTACTAGATAATGGGAGATTCCTAATACTAATCCTAGCCCTCAGCGAGCTTTTCACTGTGTGGAGATATTGTGCTTTCTCTAAATATAAGTTCTATCAAACCAGTGGTCTGAAATCGATTCTTCTATCTGCAAGGAACATAGTAAAATGGATAGTGTCAACCCTATAAGACAGACCAGATTGAGAAAAGAAACCAAATAGGCCTAAAACTGCTTTTATTAGAATGGCTATATAGATAGTCCATATTCAGCAACCACTCATTCAGAGACCATTCAAAGTTGCAACAGCCCTGAACAAGGAGACTCGTTATATTAAATAAATATCCTGCTTTTATTATTTCTACAAATAACTCAAGGGTTGGATTGAACATATCCAACACACCTTCCTCCTCCTATTTTCTCCACATCCACAACCTGTCAGATGGGATGGGCCGAGAGAGGGAGAGGGAGAGGGAGAGAGAGAGGGAGAGAGGGAGGGAGGGAGAGAGGGAGAGAGGGAGGGAGGGAGGGAGAGAGTGGCTGGCTCAAGGTTAGGCAGCCAGCTTTCATGGCTAAGATGGGACTTGAGCTCACAGTCACCTGCTTTCTAGCCTGGCACCTTAATCAGCAGACTGACTGATCTATGGCTGGTCTTTGAACTTGAGACTGTTACAGAGTCCCCACAGTTGTATGATCATGATTCAGGTGTTGGCAACTGGCTCAGAATTACAATAGTTGTAGCATCTTGTGGTCATATCATTACCATTTGCAATCTTCACCGGCAGTTTCTGACAAGCAAAGTCAATGGGCAAGCTAGCAGGAAGTTGCAAATGATGATCACACGGCTGTGGGACCTGCCACTGTTCAGGATTCACCTAATGACAGCAACTGGGGCTGTACAACTGCCATTGTAAGTCAGTGCGATCACGTGATATCATGCTTTACAACTATGTCACCTAGCAGTGGGCTTGCTGGTGCCAATTACCAATGTTAAATCAGGGCTACCTTTAGTAACAGAAAATTGGAACATGCTTCTCTTTATCCCTCTTTTATCTTCATGTGAATTGGAGGTGGAGGGGCTGCCTAGGTGTTTTTCTACATCTGGATATGGATTTATGTCATATTTATCTGTTCATTGCCTTGACAACAGATATTTTTTTCTTTAGATTTTCATCCCACATTTTTTTCATGTATAATGCAAGGTGGCAAATATACCAATACTCCTTCCTCCTCCTATTTTATGCACAACAGCAACCCTATGATGTGATTTGGGCTGAGAGAGAGAGAGTCACTGGTCCAAAGTCCCCCATCCGGTTTTTCATGCCTAAGGTGTGATTAGAACTCAGAGTTAATTGCCAACTGGCTTTAACTTGCTTGCTTAACCATGTCTTAATAATGTTGTTGTTATACGATTTGAATATGTTTCACTCCAAATGTATGCTAAGGAAAAGCAATATAAATATAACATAAAGATGCTAATAGGATGCTTACGTAACCCGATTGAATGGTGAAGAATGTGTTAGGCTTTTTTTTTTTTTGGTGGTGGTGGTGGTGGTAGTGGTAGAAATTATTTGCTTTTACATTTTTGCAGTGAATAAGCCATCTTTTGGAATGACTCAAAGTATTAAGCAATATGTCCCTCTTTCAGGTTTTTTATTCAGTGCTGCATGAGTTACTTTGGCATTTAAAGACAAAAAAAAAATAAGTCACAAATACTTTACTGTTGGCAGTAAAAATAACTTCTCCAAAATTTGTAACTAGCAATTTGCTCTGCATTCATGGCACCTCATACTGGTTACCTGAAATGGCTGACTCACTCTGCTTGAACACTTATTTATTATTAATCTATTTGTATCCCACCATTATTATTTGTATAAATAACTGAAAGTGGCGAACATATATAACCTACCTTCCTTTGTTATTTTCCCCACAACAAGAACGCTGTGAGGTCAGTTGGCCTAAGAGAGATTGACTCCCAAGGCCACTCAGCTAGCTTTCATAGTAAGGCAGGACTAGAACTCGTGGTTTCCCACTTTCTAGCCAGGTATCTTAACCACTAGACAAAAGTGGATGTCCAACATTTATTCAAATTCAAATTCAGCTCTGTCATTCTGTAGTCCTATAAGAGAGGAGACATTCTTAACAATAAACCTTGCTTTGAAGTCTAGGCAGGGTGATTAGTTGACAATTGCTAAAACCTATTGTCCATTTAGGGGGGGGAAGAGAATTGTTAGGATTGACATACTTCCAAAATAAGACATGATAAAGCAGCTCTTTCATGTAAAAAACTTTTTATCCATGTTAAGGTCACACCAATGAGAGAAGGTCTAACCAAGCCCCGAGTGACAAGGCTCCATGTTTGAAAGCATTTGACTTTTTAAAATTAAGGCGGTCCTTGACTTTTGACCACAATTGAGCCCAAAATTTCTGTTGTTATGTGAGACATTTGTTAAGTGAGTTTTGCCCCATTTTATAACCATGGCTGTTAAGTGAAACACTGCAGTTGATAAGTTGGTTAAGTGAATCTGGCTTCCCTGTTGACTTTGCTTGTCAAAAGGTTGCCAAAGGTGATCACATGACCTTGGGGCACAGCAATGGTCATAAGTCTGAACCAGCTACCAAGCATCTGCATTTTGATCACATGACCCTGGGGATGCTCCAAAGGTTGCAACTGTGAAAAATGGTCATAAGTCACTTTTTTTAACGCCGTTGTAATTTTGAACAGTCACTAAGTGAACTGTTGTAAGTGGACTTCTTTTGTGATAAGCACAAGGCCTTCCTGGTTCTTCCTAAGCAACCTTGCGTGTACAGGGAAGGGATAATTGCAGCAACTAGAACTTTGTTAATGTCAGTCTGGGGTTCCTTTGGTTGCTATGAAGTGCTAAAAGGCTCCCTTTTAACATTTCCCTGTTTGTTGCTCTTGCTAGTTGTTCCTCGTTTTCTCCCAGGGTAGGATCACACAGAATAATATCCCTTTTCCCTACTTCCTCTTGAACATTGGAATGTTTTTGTTTATATGAAGATAGTGTCATTCTTCAAAAGGGGAAGTTGTTTCAAGAAAAGCAGGGAGGAAAAAGAAGAGAGAAATTTAAAAAAAAGCTGAGCTGAGACTATTTAAAGTAGTTATCATTAGACTGTCCTATTATTTCAATTCTTCACTGTGCCTTTTGCATACCACACATTTCCTATATTGTTTGACGGCTAGCTCAGTTTAAACCGTGGTTGACTCAGAAAACTCCATAGCTACCTGAACACCAGAGCCCCTCAGCATTGATGGGATTGGTGTGTTCATGTGTATGTATATAAGAAAGGAAAGAAAGTAATTTTAAATAAGGATCTTATATACCACGGGTGTCAAACTCGCTGTGTCACGTGACGTGTCGTGACGTATCGTGACTTTTTTGGCATTGCCAGAGCTGGGATGGGCGTGGCCTCTGTCTGATGCAACCGGCCCATGGGCCGGCAGTTTGACACCTCTGCTATATACCATTAATATAGTGCGATATTACACAAGACCCCTACTAATATTAATCAAAAGTTAATTTGTAATGAATAACCTCATAATTGCTGCAATATTAGTTTTGGTTCTTTTATAGAAGGTGGGCTATATATTCATTTCAGGGCTATTTTGATGATGTGTGTGTATTCAATAATTAAACTTCCCCCACTTTGAATAAAAGAGGCTACTCACAAAGACAACGAGGAGCAGCTGCTGAAAAGACATTGTTGTCCCTTGACTGAGAAATAAGCAGAGCCTACAAATAAGGAGCTTTAACCAAAGCACATAAGAGACCAAAAAAAGCCTCAGATGAAGTGCTAGAGACCAAAGCTAAGGAAAGAGATAGGGGAATGTGCTCCAAAGGATTTGTGATGGTATCTAGAAATGTAGAATTAAAATAATTACACCCAAGTCTGGAGTATACAAATCTGCACAAAAATATTCTATGCTAAGAACGCCCAACCCAGTTCTGCATGAATTCCTCTGAATATTTGCAGCGTTGTTAATGAAGAGAGCTGAGGGACCATATGGGCAGAGACGATCCCTAGCGATGCATAATCTGGTTTTGTCGTGAGCTGGATGCAGAAGTTAGAAGAATTAGAGCATCAGGCACGCCTGAGGTTTAAGATATTCAAAGCTTCAAGTCCAGCCCAGCTTCTGAAATTCATTTTCAAACCAGAAAAAACACCCACCCTTTTCCTGCTCGTCTACTCCTTTCTAAGGCGCAGCTAAGGAAGCATCTCAGCAAACAAAGGCTGCACTCCACCACGGATCCACTGGAGGGGGCATGACCACGTGAGAGAAAGAGGAACAGGAAGGCATCTCCCGGCGAAGCTGGCAATCTCTGCAATCAGCTGACAGTAAAACAAACACCCTGGATGCAAAGGGCAGGCCGAGCGTTTGGTATTTGTAATTAAACCTTCTGGCTTGCTCAGATGAGTCACTCCCAGGATTGCTTTACCAGCTCAGCCTGCAGAACAGTATCACATCTAAGGCAGCAGAACTCAGTCTCGGCGAAATATCTTTTACTTAGGCAATTTTATGGGCCTGATTCGCCCTGCTAATTACTGTATGTGCTCTCCTTCTCACACTTTGCAGAATCTTTTCAGAATACATTTACTCAAGTTCACAGCTGAGGAGGGATCCTGTCCAGCACTGTAAAGTTAGAAAACAGTCATCCATTGTGAATCTCTCAGGGTTGTGTGTGTGTGTGTGTGTGTGTGTATGTGTGTGTGTGCCAGTTTCATCTGTCAGTTCTGGAATTGATTCTTCTGCAATCTCCAGGACTGCTTGAGGCACTTCATTCTGCTGCTGCATCAAATTGGGGTCCATAGAATTGGGCTACAGCTTCAATTGTATGATTTGCTAATATAAATTAACCTCGTTAACCATCTTGGGTAGCTGCTTCATTTGTCAATGATTATCAGAAGAAACCATGTCTCCTATTTGCTATTGTAGTAAATGAAGCCTTTCATGTACAAGATACTAGATTTGTAATCCTAGCTGTTGGGGATAAAGTCTTAGGTGACAGCCTTTACCATCATACTCTGCTTTTGAACTATTCAAGGCACCTGCTTTATGTATTGTTCTAGATGGGCCACAGTTTCATTCCACTTGGGAATCCTTAGATTTTTTTTCTATTCAGACAACTTCTTTATTATGACCTATCTTGTCAGATGAATCAGTCCTGGGTGTGGTGTTGGTGCCCTTTGTGTATTTAGAAAGTGTTGCAGTTTCAGCAGGTATGATGAGTTTCAGCTCTGACAGCAGTATGAAGACTGGGGGGGGGGGGGGAGGAATCCAGATGCGAGGACAAAAAAGACCAGTAGCAGAAGCTGTGAACCATTTCAGATTTCCAGCTGTGTTAAAATGTTATATATAGAAAGCCCTTCAGGGCTGACAGACCCACAAGCTGTTTTTGCTCACCAGAATTGCAAAAGGAGCCATTTGTTTCCATACATTTGGCCACCTGTGGTCACAGGTGAAAGTAGTTGAACCTAAAGAGGTGGACACAACCCTACTTTCTCTCTGCCCTGTGAAAGTTGGGAGTGAAGTCAGCTGCTCCTCACACATAGAGGAAATTTATTTATTTATTTATAATATTTATATAGCTACCCATCTTGCATCAAATTCTGGGGGACTCAGAATCGAAAGATAAAGCAACATCTCGATTCAATAAAAATATTAAAATCACAAGTGTTCAAACAAAACCAAAATCTTGGCACCACAGCTAAACCTTCACATGAGCTTGGAGAAAAAGCCAAGTCTTAAGTGTTTTTCAGAAGGGTGGGGGGCCTGACAAACATCAGAGGGAAGGATATTCCTTAGGGCAGTGGTTCTCAACCTTTTTAATGCCGCGACCCCCAACCGGTCGTAAGTCGAGGACTAAACCGGTCGTAAGTCGAGGACTAAACCGGTCATAAGTCGAGGACTACCCAACCAGTCGTAAGTCGAGGACTTTCCCTGCCCAGGAGCGCCACGCATGCGTGGTTCTGCCCCCTGCGCCGGCCGAGGCGTAGCTGGCAAGCGGCAGAGATGGAGCAGGCCGACCACCAGCTGGCCCAGCTCAAGGGAGGTAAGGCACCCGCCGGAAAAGGGGAAAAAAATGGCAGGCAGCCTTGCTTGGCGACCCCCGTGAAATGGTCGATCGACCCCAAATGGGGTCGCGACCCATAGGTTGAGAACCGCTGCCTTAGGGCATGCTTCCTAGGTCTCATAAGATGGCAACATGTAAAGGAGGTGGTGAAAAGCAAGCCAGCCCTGATAGGACAGGGATATTTCTTAGGGAAAGGTGGTCCCACAGATAACCTGGTCCTGTGCCATATATGGCTTTAAAGATAATTAGCACTGGAAGGAAACTGGGAACCAGTGCAGCTTGTGCAACGGAGGTGGAGTGGGGTGTAACATGCATAAACTACAGGTAGTTCTCAACTTATAACCATTTGTTTAGTGACCATTCAAAGTTAACGTCATTTAAAAAAGTGACTTATGATCATTTTTCACACTTAAGACTGTTGCAGCATCCCCGTAAACATATGATTAGAATTCAGATACTTGGCAAATGGTTCATATTTATGACGGTTGCAGTATCCTGGGGTCATGCGATCACCTTTTGTGACCTTCTGACAAGCAAAGTCAATGGGGAAGCCAGGTTCACTTAACAACTGTGCCATTAATTTAACAACTGCAGTGACTCACTTAACAACTGAGGCAAGAAAGGTTGTAAAATGGGACAACATTCACTTAACAAATGTCTCACTTAACAACAGAAATTTTGGGCCCAGTTGTGGTTGTGAGTCGAGGACTACCTTTATGGCCTCTGGAAAAAGGGGTGCATGACCTCTTTCAAGGTAGACAGTAGCACCTCTTTTTTCAAAGAGGCATTAACTTGAACCCAACCACATGCCATTTCCTTGGCTGACCAGGAAAGGCACTCATCCAGCACACAAGTACAGCCATGGGGATTACTGTCCGCTTTGCCAGGACTGTCTTAAACTCCTCCCAGATAACAGGGTTGAGATGTGTCCCAGCCACTTCTGAGGCATCTCTCCAGCCAGAGTCCATCTCTAAGTGAAGTTGTGTGACTTTATCTGTCAGGCACTGAGGCTATTCCTCACAGCAACCTTGCAAGGGCTCCCCCATCTCTTTCTTACTCAGGAGGGACCTCTGGGAAGCGATGTACCGCTGCAGTAAGGTGGAGATGTAAGTATACTTCACTGCTCTTATTGCCACAAGGTATGTCCAAATATAGGCTCTCACCTGTGCTTAGTTGGCCTTACTCTTTGTCTTCCTCCAGAAGTGCTCTAAGCATTTCTTGTTGACTGTAATGTGACAAAAGCCCTTGAGAGTGTACTGTAAGAGTTTATTATTGGCACCTACTTTGAGGGGGCTTACTGGTTGCTTAGCACCAGTATCTTATACTATCTTCCTTGCTCCAGCATCTTAATATATACTTGTAGGAAGAGGCACATGTCTTCTATTGAGCCTTGCTCCAAAGAACTCAGTATACATTCAAGAGGGATTTTGAGGGAGAATTCATGTTTGGATAACCCTGAGTTGCTCTCCTTTACCCCCAAGGTTCCTTAGGAAACTCTTGGCATAGCAAAAACAGGCCTACAATCTCTGCCTAGTTAATGCCCACCCTTCCCCTTCCCTCCCCTCTCAGACCCTTTATCAGCCACCTATTCTATCCTTTAGAAAGTCAACAGGGAAGGACAATGTAAGCTTTTTCCAGTGGTTCAGTTGTTATCCAGCATTCTATCTGTGATCAGCAAATGGTCATGATCAGTATATAGTAGACAGGATAGTAGCAAATACATAGTGGGCTGCAGATAGAATAAGTTAATAAAGAAAGACTGGCACACTACTTGTCTGTCATGATGCCTTCCCTGATAATTCTTTGAATAGTGGGAATCTGGGTATGTTCCAGGAATATATATTTTGCCTTGTCCACATCAAACCTTTCCTTTCCTTTCCATTCCATTCCATTCCATTTTGTGCTTTTCATTCAGTAGTCCACCTTGCTTGGTTTGATTTAGAAATATTAGACATTTTTCCTTACTTGCCTAGGAGACATTCTAGCCTGAAAGACTCGCTGGTCTGTTTGAAAGGCGTATTAATGAGCATGTAGCTAAGTAGATGTCTAAAACGGCAGAATAACATCTAAAATGACAAACCTCCTCATTAAGCTCCTGCCCCTTGTAATAGAAACACATAAAGAGACACCGACATCACATTGCAGCCACATACAAAGCTGTCTCCGTGCTGCATAAATCATGTATGGCCACATCATCTATTATCGAGTGACAAAGCTGTAATCGCTAATTATACTGAGGCGTATTCAGTTTCCTATGGGGTCCAGCTTGCAGGTTTCAAGCTTTGGTGTTAGTTCAGTGCAAAGGAGACTGGGTAATAGAGTGACAATTTAATGGTACAGTATAACTCTTATTTACAACAACAGAATGTGAAGGGCAGCTCACCTGGGTTTTTCACGCTGAGGCAGGTAGAGGCTTTCATGCTTTATCTCATGTCATGGTCTAGTCAAGAAGTATTGGAGAATTGCAAGAATTAAAAAGAAAAGAAAAAAGAAAACCAATTGCCCTTCTATTTCCTTATTGTATCTTCTATTTAATTCTGAATTGAACAATTCAAATATAATAGAATAAGTAATGCATAGTGCATGCAGCTTTGGCTTTTATGAAAAAGGTATTATGATAATTCCAGATCTCATGTTCTGTTGGTCTCTGATTGAGGAGATGAAATAACAAAACCCAAACAAAGGGCACCTAAAAATCACATGCCTTCTAATAATTATGGTTATAACTTGAGTATGTATAGTTGCTTGGGATGATTAATAATCAGGAGTCTCCTTTGTCATTTCAACTGGTTACCAGCTGTGAACTGTTACTGCCTGTCATCTGATGACTATAATTTTTTTTAAAAAAAGAATAGGTAAATCCATCCATATTATAAGCCTACAGCTAATCTTAAAACCTAATCACTCCCTGCCTCCATCTAGTTAATAGAAGGCTTTTAAATTAGGACTGGGCCACTAGTGCAGCCATGATTATTGTGGAGGCTTTAAAAATAAATGTAATATGATTATTAATAAGTATGATTCCTATACATAATGAGTTGTTCCAGCATCCAATTTAGCTGAGACGTTCAATAGCAGAATTCCCAGCCAATTCCTAGTCCAAATACATTAGGAGGATATTATGTGCTAGGCTGCATTAACAGAGGGATAGAATCAAGATCACGTGAAGTATTAATACCACTTTACAATGCCTTGGTAAGACCACACTTGGAATACTGCATCCAGTTTTGGTCACCACGATGTAAAAAAGATGTTGAGACTCTAGAAAGAGTACAGAGAAGAGGAACAAAGATGATTAGGGGACTGGAGGCTAAAACATATAAGGAATGGTTGCTGGAATTGGGTATGTCTAGTTTAATGAAGAGAAGGAAGAGGGGGGACAGTGTTCCAATATCTCAGGGACTGCCACAAAGAAGAGGGAGTCAAGCTATTCTCCAAAGCGCCTGAAGGCAGGACAAGAAGCAATGGATGGAAACTAATCAAGGAGAGAAGCAACCTTCTCTCTTTGATTAACAATTAACCAGTGGAACAACCTGCCTCCAGAAGTGGTGAATGCTCCAACACTGGAAGAGAATGGACAGCCATTTGTCCAAAATGGTATAGGGTTTCCTGCCTGAGCAGGGGGTTGGACTAGATGACCTCCAAGGTCCCTTCCAACTTGATGATGATGATGATGATGATGATGATAAAAAAACTGGAGTTACAAAGTTCTTGTGACAATTCTTTAAGATAGATTCTAATTGACATCCTGAACCACAAATCTTTCTTTATCTTCCTTAGGATAGGACTCCATTGGGGTGGAGTTAGGGATTGCTTACATTACTCAGCAGTACACAATATATAATGTGTTAGAAAGATAAATAGACAACATTTGTGCTTAATATTCCATTTACCATTGGAAATCAAGAACATGAGCCTTATAAGGCTAAAAACTTTTATTATGTCTGTTTAAAGTCAATATTCTGCTCTCTGAATCACACTCAGGAAAGGAAGTACTTTGCAAGAAGAAAAAGATCTTCAAGACACAAACTTAGATGCCGTAATTATTTATAAGCTTCTGTTAAAGATGTACTTTTAGCAATTGCTGACAAACAACAAAGCCTGTGATGTCTGCTCTAAATCTTGATTTTGATGACATCCTTCTTTTTGTTGCATTTTTTCTTTGTACTGGGTTCACATAGTACAACTTCTAACCCTAGTGAGAGCAATCGCACACAGTCAACCTCAAATGATGTATGAAATCAGGGATCAGGGATCTTATTCACAAGTGATGAAGTTGTAGCCCCTTTATTCAACTTCTGCATGATGGAAGCAATTCACAGGACCAGCTGAGCAGCACTGGTGATTAAGCTATTCAGTAAGGTGTGGATATCTGCAAATCATCCTCCTTTTTCAGCAATAGATTATCTGGTCATTATTACTAAAACTAGAACAAACTTAACTTGCAAATTATGTTCATATTTAAGGATTCTGACTAATTGTTGAGTTCTTTCTGTCTTGCATCTTGCCTTTCTTTGTGCCATGGTGATTTGTGACATGACATCACAAGACTTGGCTACAAACTTTCACCCATCAAATCAGAATTTGTACTTTGGCACAGGCTGTTCAATCATTTCATTCAGCTAATTTGTCTGGTACATTTGGACATTTTGATGAATAAACACCCTTGAGGCCACTGTTTGACAAAACTAAAAAAAATCAGAGAAGAATTTCATGCCAGGAACCAAGCTATTTAAATTAGCAAAACTAAACAGACATGAACTTTGCTGGAAAAAAAAAGAATTAATCTGTGTGGCTCGTATACTATATTACTAACAGATGTACTCCAGTGGACAGAAGATCACTAGACTTTAAAGCAAAAGAGTACCTGCAAAAATTGACAGTCTGGAAAATATATTGTAAAAACAGGAGCATATGTTAAGAATTATTTTACCACTCAAAATGTCACAAATATCATAGGCCTGGTTATCTGCATTTGTATTTTTTAAGAAATAAAAAAGGAAAGAAAATTTAGAAAGAAACAGGACTCTTGAATATAGGGAGAAGTACACATTTTAGACTTTTTGTAAACAGAAGGATCTCTTATGGTATGTGGAATATCTTTGTTTTGAACAACCACCACAATAACAATAATAATAAGAGGGTGTTGTGGGGCTTGTGTGCTCTGAGGAAGATGAGAGTTATATCAGAGTTTCAACCGTACTGGACAGGTTTCATCAGAGGAGCCAGATGAAGACAGTCTCTCACCATAAACAATATGGTGAGATGTAATTTATAGAAATCCCTATTAATTTACTTGTTTCCTGGGTCAACAAGGACTTTGCTAGATGTTGGAGTTCCTGAACATCTGGTGACAAATGGGTTTCAGGACTGTTGGCTGAGCAATTGGGGCCCACAGCTGCAGTACTACTGGAAGAAAAGTTGTTTGCCCATTGCAAATATACAATGAATGAAAACAAAGAAATAATGATCTGTTATTACAAATCAAGTCCATCAGGAAGAGGATATATGAAAAGAAGGCACCAGCGCTGGAAAGAACAACATTCTGAATTAGAAATAACAGAAGATCAAGAAATTGTCAGCACTGAGTGAAGATGACCTACATGGTTTTTGATTGTAACTCCTGCCTGGTCTGAAACCACTCATTAACCTCATGTAATATCAACAGAGAATCGTTCAAGGAGAGTCACAATCACCACTACCATTTGTCATTGCACTGATTTCTCTGTTGACAATACTTGACAGTCAGGTCATGGCTATCAAACATCAAAAACATGGATGATTTGAAGTTATATGGAAAAATACCACCTGAAATAGAATCACTGCTCAACGGTATACATATATGCACTGAAGATATTGCAATGGAATTTGGACTGGAGAAATGTGCTATCATTTACCCTCAACAGAGGAAAACTTGTGAAAACTGAAGGAATCCAGATGCTCTATGGAAATAACATCAAGAATTGGATGAAGACAATCACTACAAATGCTTGGGCATCCTTCCAGCTGACAAAAACAAGCACACCGAAGTCAAGAAGAAGATTAGAGGGGAATACATTATGAGAGTAAAGAAGACTATAAAGTCAAATTCAATGGAGGAAGTACCATCAAGGCAATTAATACCTGGGTAATTGCAATCATTAGATAAGTTTCTGGAATAGTGGACTGGATTCACATAGAACTGAAAGTCCTGGATAGGAAGATCAGAAAAATAATGGCAATGAATCATTCTCTTCATCCCCACAGCAATGATACAGACTGTACATACCAAAGAAGTAGGTGGGTGTGAAATATTTGGAAGAATATCTGAAGGATAGTGAAGAAGATGCACTAAATCTAATATATCAGGAAGCTTAATGAGTAGCAGAAACCAAATTGGCCTACAAGAAAAGCTAAATGAAGAGGAGAAAAGAGATATGGCAAGGCAAAGTATTACATTACCATTACATAAAAAAAAGGCAAAGCAGATAACAAGACCTGACAATAGCTAAGAGCAGGAAAGTTGAAGAGACAGAGGGGCTAATTCTGGCTGCACAAGACCAAGCCTTAAGAATAAATGCATACAAAGACCTACAAATAGAAACAGAACGACTGTGGCAAAAGAAAGCAAAAATAGTACTAGTAGTAATATGTGCCTTGAATGCAATCCCAAAACAGCTGGAATAACACTGGAACACAATCATCATTGACAAAATCACTACCAGTAAATTGCAAAAAGCAGCTTTATCTGGAACAATTCACATCCTGCAATAATACCTTTAGTTTACACCATCTGCCTAGCCCAGGTTTTTGGGAAGTAATAGATAGATAGATAGATAGATAGATAGATAGATAGATAGATAGATAGATAGATGGATGGATGGATGGATGGATGGATGGATGGATGGATGGATGGATGGATGGATGGATGGATGGACGGATAGATAAAATGCCAAATACAATGTAAACATCTGGTTGACTGTGCAACAAACAATATTAATAATAGGAATTCCATACAACCCCAAAGAACTAATTTTCACTTTTAAGGATAGGATAGTTGGGATGATAGCTAGTGCTAATTTGGCAGATGAGACAGTTAGAGTTCCATTGAATACTTTAAACTGAAGGGTTTCTGTCTGAAAAGGGCCAGGAATCAATGCATCAAAGTGTATCTATCCATTCTTAGACAGAGAAAATGCACCCTATTATGTGTTTTCCAGAGCTGGCACTGTCAAAGACTTCTTGAAGAAACACTGGGCATCCGATAGGATCTCAACTAGTCCTTCCTGCTCCACCCTCTGGCACAGGACTCCTTTAAACCCATGGAATAACTGACTCTTTCTCTCACCTCACCCTGGGCCACGTCCGCTGTTGCTCAGTAACGGGGATGCATGTCAGAAGTTTGAGAAGGAAAGCTTTCATTGTGTCAAACATATCTTGTTTCCCAGCATGCTGGCAGAGGCAGGGTGTAGAGAAGAATCCAACAAAGGAGGACAGGCAGGAAAGCCATTTTCAGTGAGGGGAAAAAAACAACAAAGATGAATTAAGTTGATGATGACTTAGGGAAGCAGTAATAAATAAGTAGCCAATACATATTGAAGCCCTGGCTCTTTTGAATCAGCAGTCCCTGTGCTTAGAAGTGCCTCTGTTTTCAAAGGTCCCACCCACCAGATTTTCTTGACCAGGAGCATAAAGCATGGTTGGTAGCAACCGCAGAAGGGTGATGGGAAGAAAAGGGCGACATATGGCACAAAGCCCTTGATTCAAGTGTTCTAGGCCCTCTTGCCTTACAGAGCACAGAATAACAGAGTTGAAAAGGATTTTGGAGGCCTTCTAGTCCCAACTCCCTGCTCAGGCAAGAGATCTTAATATCATTCCAGACAAATGTTATCCAATCTCTTCCTAGAAGCCTCCAGTAATGGAGCATTCACAGCTTCTGGAGGGAAACTATTCCACCGATTAATTGTTCTCCCTGACAGGAAATTTCTCCTTAATTCTAGGTTGGATCTCTCTGATAATCTTCCATCCATTACTTCTAATCCTACCCTCAGGTGCTTTGCTGGAGATGCTTTGAGATCAGTTTCTGGTGTCCTCTTTGAGTGAACTAGAGGTCTTGAGTGGCCTGCAGAATGCGACCATAGCATAAATTTGTGCTCCTTGGGGTAGAGGATATTTGCTCTATGGGGAAAGCCATTCATCTTTGCTCTCTACCACATAATAGACATCATCCCACTGAACTCTGAATGCTTCTTAAGGCATATGGTTTTACTCTTCCCCTCTGTCTTCTCTCTAGCAATTATACAAACTCTCCATGCTTTTGGCTATGGGCCAAAACATATAACCTTGTGCCTGAAAACCTTGAGCATTCTCAGCTCTGTTTGAACTGCCGGGGACCTCCTCTGTGCTGGCTATCTCTGCTGCACATGCCGCATTGAAGCTCCCTACTGGAAAGAAGCCGGTCCCTCTGTGGAACAATGGCAAAATCAATCTCAGATGAGATCACCTCCTTGGGACTGAGCAAACAGCTATTCGCCTTGCTGCTAAACAATTGTGTCAACAGAAAAAGTTGACTCGCCATATGAAATGAATGTGACTTTACATGAACTTTGCCTTCTCCTCCTGATCCAAACCAAGGTAGAATTATTAGAATTCTGGCTGCTTCTATTTCTTATGGCATTGACCATCCAAGGACCATCAAGACATTGGAAGAATCTTGCCTGTCTGGAGACATCACTGTCCAGTAACTGAGTAATGGACGGAGACAAGTTATTTGAAACAAGGGTTGCTCCAGTGTCCTGACAGTATCAGAAATGTAATACTTCATGTCTCAGCAGTATTGCTGTCACAGGATTGCTGCTTGCCATCCACTGGGGGCTGGGAGTGATAGGATTTAGCAGATGAAGTAGGATACACATACCCAAAAACACAGTGTAAAGGGAATACATTCTATTATTCCCATAAAAGTGCTCTTTGAACATATTTCAGGTTGGGTTGCTGATTAGGGCTCAGCAAAGGGATGTCTTTTTTGTTGTTTTGTTTTGAACAGGAGTGGTTTATTCCAATATTAAATGGAAAAGATGATCACAAGACTAGTTTGTATTTGTATGTAAAGTTTCATTTTCTTCAGTTCAAGGAACTCATGCAAACCGTAGGAATGTGGCAGACTTTAGTCACTGAAGATCCCACCATCCTTTGCCTATACATTCCCTTGTGTGAGCTTATAACAGAATTTAATGGCCTGCAGAATGAATTTAAATAAATATGTATGAATATTTGTAAAGTCTGTGTGATAACCAGCCACACACTTCTGAATATTCACGGACAATTGTACAATGCTCACATTGTGAGAAAACCACAGGACATTGTGTCGTTTCTACAATGGTGCATTGTACCCCTGAGGAGTAGAATGTAACCAAAGCTATTTGTTGCCTTGAATATCTTCATAAGAAGTTCAGATCCCATGATAGATTTTGATATTTATTTTGGGGAATAAAATAAAATAAAATTGGCATTTATTATTAATTTGGACTCTTCCTTTTTGTCCATGCTCTTACGATACTCCTTTTCATACTCATCGAAGTTTCCATCCTAAATGGCGACATTTCCCTTCCCTATTCACTTCAAATAATCATTACTTCTTCCTAAATGGGGATTTCTAATGCTCAGCATATTGAAATGATTTATACTCTGCCATATCCTTCAATCTATCCCAGAAAAATACATTTCCTAGAAGACCTAGTGCTTTGGCTTGCTAACATAGCCGTATTGACTGAGCGCTAGTTAGAAGGAGAAGAGAGGACTCCCTCAGTCTGAAGCATCAGCATGATAAGCAGGTTAGCTGGAAGAACAAACAGAAAATTATGTTTTTTTCCTGAACTGATATCCAGGAATAGAAGATAGGGGACAGATATCAGGAGTTGCCAGAATCTGTAATCCGAACTGAGGAATTAATAATATTGGCCATATTTCTGCTTTCACAATGATGTTATTGGCCATTATTGTTGTCTAAGAGACATCTGTTTTAATTTCAACAAAGCAAAACAGAATGGGAAAGAAATAGCAAACTTCCCAAATTAGGGAAGGCATTTCATCCGTGCAAGTCAGCTTCAAAATGGAAGCAGTAGATTGAATGCCTACTTGGTATTGGTGACATTCATATCAAGTGATACTTTAGGAACAGGCTCTCCATCACTTCCACCCATCCCCCAATGCTAGCTATAACCCGACTTTTGGAGAAACTGAACACTTGTGCAGTTTTTTTATGTGTGTGGTTAGACCTAATGAAAACATTGCTTTTATTGAATTTTGAATTTCTCCCCTTTCATGATTCAACATGATTTTGGTTGCTTACTTTTAAACATTCTTCCAGAAGATACATGCAACATACATTAAACCAGACTTCTTCAGAAGGCTTCCACTACTTCATCTTTAATGCTTCAATTTTGCTATTTATGAGAAAAGGGAATGGGAATCATCATTGAGTAGGTCAGATTCAGCTTGCAAAACTTTCCATTTAGCACATCAAGACCTGACAAGAGACTCTCTCTTGTTCAAACATGAGGGTAAATTTCCATCCTTATTCGGTTAAAGAAGACTCTCCTGTAAAAAAAAAAAAGCAAACAAACCATGAAAAGGAGGCCTGGCCTTTTTTCCATCAGAGAAAACAACAGAGATATCTAACAATGGAGGGTGAGAGGGTACATATTCATCCATGGCTGACCACAGTTTTTCTTTCCTGCATGAAGAAAGACGCAGGCCCTTTGTCTGTGCTCAGAGGAGCACATATATGAGTGCTAGATATGCATGTATGTGTATGTACTGCATGTATGGTGCGGAATATATGAAAAGAAGGGTGCAACTATCTTGGGATACGACCCAGTGATATTCTAGAAAACAATCTGACTCTTAGATCTTAAACAGTCTTTGTTCTACGAGTCTCATTGCATGTGATGATATTAAATAAACGTGCAGAGGATTTTAGAGCTTTCTGGTGCTGCCTTTCTGCTTTAGGGGAGGGGCAAGATGTTAAATGAACTATATTTGAGGAGATACCCCCAACCCAAGGCTTCTAAGCTGCTGAGCTAGACTATGCCAAAAGAAAGAAGAGGTAAACCTGCTAAGGTGTTTTCAAGCATCTTAACGTTTTTGTTTTTAAGCACCTACATAAGAATACGATGAGAAGGAATGCAACATAATGCGAACTGAAGGTCAGGCACAGAAACCTAAATCTATCCAGGTTTTTGACTTTTCAAAAATCATAAAAATATGTCCTTGAGATGTTAGAAGCAAGAAGCTTGACCAGCTTCCCTTTGCAAATTGCAGTCCATCTTTAAAGTGCTTGTTCTGATACGCAAGAGCTATGCTGTCAATGAAGCTTGCCAATAAACAGATGGTAATCCAGCAGGAAGCATCTACCTTTTATAATTTGATTTCTACCCTAAAGTGCCCTCTGGTATTTTGTGAGTACTGGGGGGGAGGGGAGGCGTCAAATGAAAACATCTGCACAAGGCTACTTTTGCCTGGTCTATACGAAAATTAGATGTTTCAGGGTATTTCTAAAAGTGAGGTTTTAGAAAATGAAGAAGGAAGAGAACCCAGACAGATCAATAAGGGGCGTTTACCTTTCTCAGATTTCTCCATTATTTTGTCTCACAGGCTGTTGCTAGCATTTGCCCTGTTTAACCTTTAACGCTATTTGGAAAGTATGCATGCTTAAATATCGCAAGCAAATTGTTTACCAGTAGAACAGTCTGGTGGAATTGAAAAAAAGTAAGAGTCACAGAGAAAAGCAATCCTTTGAATTGCTCATATATTAGAAAGCAATCTCTGTTTCTTTGTAATAAGTATGTAATTCAGAATTATTATTTTCCTGTTCATTTATTTTTTCCCTCTAGTACATACAGTCAAAGTAATAAACAGTTTAGCCATTAACACTTTCATGGGGCTGCAAAAGTTCATCTCTTCATTTCCCTCTCAACATAATTTTTAATGAGTAATTGCCTTAACTGTCTAAACTATTTTAACAGGAGTTTCTAAGAAAGTATAAGATGAGGCTTTCACCTAAGAGTTTTACGATGATGTCACACCAACCATATTCTCTGACCTGTTCTGGACAACTTTGATGGTACTTCCAGATTAGGTTTCATTAATGGACATAAGGTTGTCCCAGCTAGGTTGATGATGGAAGCTGTAAACCAGATTGGAAGCGTTAAATCCCAGCAGTCATTTTTTCACTACGCTGTTGATTGCCATCTCATCTGCCTTTTTATTTCTTTTTAATCACAAGAAATTTGTTGAATGAATTTTTGGAGAATAACAATAGGAGCCAATTGTTTGGAAGCATCCTCAGTCTGTAAAACATCAGGTGTTCTTTGCACACCATTGCCTCTGGGAAAAAAAACATGATTTTGTTTAGAAGCAAATAATGAAGCATAAGGGCAGCAAGAAAACATATGGGGCAAAGGCATCGTGCAAGTATGTGGTTTAGGGGCTTACTCCCAAGAAAGAATGCTGCCATAAAAAAATTCAAAGGCAGCTAGCCTGAGAGTAGAAGATGCACTGATTTAATAAGAGCTCCAGAAATATGTAGGAAAATAAAACGTCGGAGCTAAATATGGCATGAGTCACATTTTTTTATTGACTTTAGTCATTTGCTGCAATAGTGTAGAGAAATAAAATCTCAAAGTAAAGATAAGCGTATATAAACAAAAATAGCTAGTACAAATCATACCATCCCTCCTAAATTCTTCATCCCTAGGGCATCAGCACTAGAATATTGTTTGTGCTGTATCTTGACTGGACATTTTTTCTTTTGTTTTGCCTCCAACCATGACTTGATTCTTGGCAGCTACGTGGAAAACTCCATGCAGTTTTCTAGGCAACATTTTTGAAGCAATTTGCTGTTGCCTTTTTCCTAGAGCCGAGAGTGAATTACTGGCCCAAGGTCACTCAGTTGGTTTCTGCGCCTAAGGCAGGACTACAAGTCAGGTTTCCTTAGTCCTAGTAAGCACTGGACAAAACTAGGCTAAACTGACTTGGTATTTCTGGGCACATTATTGCCTGTGAGCATTATGTTGACCACCCTGTGTGCCATAAACTTGCTTGAGTGTGAAAGTCAGCTTCAGAAGCTCTATTCTGCAGCTCTCTATTGCCAGATGAATGACAGGTAAGCATTAGAGAAAGGGAACTTCATATATTGGCACAGAACTGTGATTTGGTAGGCTGTTGGAAAGATCAATCTGAATCCATTTTTCCTTTCCTTCTTGAAGGCTAGTAGAACTTGCCCATTCCATTAGGGGGTTGTTATCTTCTGATGATATTCTTTACATCTTGGGTCTGTATTGTCGTCTTCTTCTTCTGCTGTTCTCTGCCAGTTCTAATAATTCAATGATATGAACATACTGTCATGGTTCCGACAGATGAAACTCTTCAAAAGAACTTTGAGGCATTGTTTACCTTAAAGAATCTTTTATTCGAGAAACAAAGTATCGGCACTAGATAGTTAAAGCCAAAAACTGAATTCCCCTCTCCTGGGCACAAAGTAGCAAAGCACAATTCCCTCCTCCAATTAACAGTCATAAATCACATTCCCCAATTAGCTGGGGAGAGAGCGCCCAGCCTTCCAGCCCAGCCAAATCTTTATCAATAACCTTGGATTCCCACAGCCGAGTTACTATTATTGTGACTAACTGGACTCTCATCCACATTCCCCCTCCCAGCATCAACTAACTCTAAAAGCGAAAGAGAAAAGATGGCTACATTTCCACCTGTTGTCAAAGCAAGAACATCCAAAGTTAGCAGCGTTGACACATACTTTATAGTTGGAATTTTGTAGTCTTCCAAATTTTAGATGGAAAAGAAGAATCTAAATTAAAACAAGAACAATTTGCAGGCACTGGCACTGGATTCTGGAATTTATTTTGCCAGCAAAGAAAGGGAAATTCTCCTCAACCTGTTTCCCAAGAGTGCTGTCAATCCACACGTCTGATATGGAAACAGTTTGAATTGCTTCTTCCTTTATCTTCTTAATCTCACCTCATTCCGTCTGTAGATTTCAAACACGTTTGGTGGCATTTGCTTCTTAGGCAGTCCTAGAAAAGAGGGCTTTCCTTTCATTGTTAGTAGAATCAAGTCTGACAGATAGTATTTCAAATGCTCTGAAAATGTGGTTCTAATCTGAAGGTGGAGAATTATCATTCAAGGCAGTACCTCACCTGATAATCAACCATCTGTTCTCCAAAGAGTTCCCTTGCCAACAAAGTGCAAAGCTTATTAATATATATATTTGAGGAAAAAAATCTTTTTTTTAAATTCAAGAACTGAAGACTTATTAATCTTTCATTTTACTTGTGACTTTCCTTTTCAGATTCCTCCATGGATTCCCCCCACCTTTTTTTTTTAGATGCAGCAATAGCAGATGTTGGTTTTTAAAATCTTTATCTCAGGCTGAGGCCATGAGACTTTCCTCCCTGTTCTTATTGTTCTCTTCTCTCATTCTGTTGCTTTATGCTTTTGTGCATTCCCAGATCTCTTGCATATTAAAGCCAAAGGCAATGAGGGCTGACTAGGTAAATTAGTTGCAAGAACTGAGGTGTAAGATGGAGGGAAGTTAAGCTCCTGCAGAACAAAAACAAAAACCTAACATCTGTAATAGTCTGTACTCCCTCCTTTGCCATTCTGATTGGTGATAATAAAGAGATTTGGCCTGGGATGGATGTTGGACCTGTTTCATAGTTTACTTCAGAAAAGCAGGTTTTGGTTTTTGCTTTAAACAGTGCAAAAACTTGCAATTGTTAATGAAAGGCAAGAACAAGCAAATGTACACACTGCACCACAAATAGTGATCCTTCTTTCAAACTATCTTCACCCTTGAAAAACAGCAACCACAATTAACTATGTGGTCCAAATAAAGGGGGAATGGAGTGGTATGAACATTTATATCTAGCTTGGAAATTTCAAACAAAGGAATGATTTATGTCTTTTTTTCCCCAGTATACCGTGAATAGCTTACATGTAGCTAGTTGTAAATAATTCATTCTGTGCCAAAAGTGCCTTCTACTTGTTTTACCATGTAGCTAAGGTCTGAATGAGCCCAGAAGTGGTGCTTCATGAAGCAGGGCTCATATACATTTGTAATTTAGAAATATCCTCCCTGCTATTAAACAGGATGAGGCAGCCACCATTTCCAGCAAGAGGTAGGGTCTGCCTGGGAAGCAACAATGACATATCAGAGGACAGAGTGGGCCTACCTTACAGCCCCAGTCTAATCTATCTGCTTTCAAATGTTTATCTTCCCTTTACTGATGATTTATCACCCTTTTTGATGGAATGAAATCTGGTCAGCTTCTGCAAGTGACCTGGGGAAGGAAATGGAAGGGAGCCATTTTGTTCTCCATCTTTGTAGTGGAGCACAGAGGTGATCTTGGAGAAGGGTCAACTGTTAGTAAAAGATGAACTCAGCCCTGGAAAACCAGAAACATGAAAAAGAAACTTAAAATTGTCCCACCTTGACTGTCTTTGGTGTAAAAAGGAGCAGGCAAAATATTTTCAGGCTTTCAAGATTCTGTTATTATACCCATAACAATTAAAATAGTATTCCATTAGTTCTTGTGGTGACAGTTTCTGACTTAGACTACCTTGAGGGACTGACAACCTAAGACAACAATATTTTGGTCTGGGCCTATTTGGTTTTTAATCATCCTTTCCTATAGTCCTTCCTGTAGACAAGCTTTGTTTTATCTTTCTATCTTTAAACCATGTTAAATATTCCAATAAACAGCAGCCTTTCTTTGCCCCAAATCCTTTTTGCTTGTTTTTAGAGTAAAGTGCTTTTTTTTTTTTTAAGAATACAGATAACTGGATGGTAACAAATGGAAAGTTGAGACTTACTGCCTAAAGTTAGAGGTTTATTCAAGGTGATACACAATTGGTCGAGAAACATCAATATTTTCACCCCAGGCTGCTCCTGAATAAGAATCCTTCCTTGACAGGCCTAAACCAGGCAGATCGGGGGGGGGGGGGTTATACATGCAGACCCCTGCTTTAGGAGAGGAGAAGGGTGTGACATAATACTGCCCCTGTCAACATCTCTCTGTGCAATCACATATGCAATTTCTGGATATCCTGCCCTGCCTCTTTGATCCAGTCCATTCAGAACAGAAACCATGCAAGTCCTAGCATTCTTTGATCCTTCTGATGTGCATGGAAATGCTGCTAGGCAAGAAAGCTCTTTGATATATAGTAGAATATTACTGTTCTGCAGTCTTGCTCCAAATCAAGCTCCCCAACAGGCTGCTGTGAGTCATGCATTCATGTAGCCTACTGCTCTTGCATGCCAGATTTCCACTGTTTTTTTTTTCTTCCCTTTTCTCGTCAGAAAAGAAAAGATTATAGACCTTGTATTTCTGTTGGTTTCATTAATTTCTGGCTGGACAAAGGGAAATTATTTCAGTGGATCTCGTATTTACCAAGGAATTCAATTTGTTCTCTGGATTACACATACAAGATAACAAATAGAAAACATTAAGGATTCAATCCCAGGGATGTTGTTTTCTTTTTCAAGCACAATACAGCTGCTACTGCTGCACAAATCTTGCATTTGTTGAATTTAAGGAACAGGTTTGTTTTTACTATGTTTCACTTTTGCAGAAAAAGATTGTGGCTTAGATCTCAAAATAGGCTAAATTCAGAAAGGTCATGGAAGAAAAGCTTGTTGTCCTTGCGTACCCCCCAATGAGCTTTACTAAAAGAACAGAGTGAACTAAACAGCACAAGAAGGGTTGCCGCAGGACTCTTCGGCAGAAGAACAAATAGAAAATGCCTAGGATCTTCCTAGACTTAGCAGGATTTGGTCTTGGTTTTGATGGCACACTAGCATGGCCCTCAGAGAAGCTTTGGGGAACCTTTAAGTAAGGAGGTAAGGCCATGGAACTTCACAGAGCAGCTTGTAGATTATAGTTATTAAAATTGGGACCTAGTTCAAAAGGGAAGAAACCATGACCCTCTAGATATGCCCAATATACTAGACATACCCCAATTCCTGCAACTGGCTAAACCATACAAAGATAGTTGCAGAAATTTGGTATGTCCAGTTTAATGAAAAGAAGGACTAGGTAGCTTGATAACAACATTCCAATAACTAAAGGGTGCCCCAAAGAAGAAGGGGTCAACCTATTCTCCAAAGCGTCTAAAGGCAGGACAAGAAGCAACGGATGGAAACTAATCAAGGAGAGAAGCAACCTAGAACTAAGGAGAAATTTCCTGACAGTTAGAACAATTAATCAGTGGAACAACTTGCCTCCAGAAGTTGTAGGTGCTCCAGCCATAGAGGTTTTAAGAAGATAGCAATAGCACTTAGACTTATATACCACTTCACAGTGCTTTACATTCTTTTCTAAGCAGTTTACAGAGTCCGCATATCAGCTCCCAACAATCTGGGTCCTCATTTTACCAACCTCAGAAGGATGGAAGGCTGAGTCAACCTCGAACTCCTGGAGTGAGCAGTGAGTTAGCCTAACCACTGCACCACTATGGCTCTTGGTATTGGACAACTATTTGTCTGAAATGGTATAGGGTTTCCTGCTTGAGCTGGGGGTTGGACCAAAGGCCTTCCAACTTTGTTATTCTGTTATTCTGTTGTTATTCTGTTATTCCGTAGATGTTTGAACTACCTCTTCCAGTGACCTCAGCCAACCTAGTGGTATAAAATGTTGGGAATTGCCATTCATGATGAAACAGGTTAGGTAGAGCTTTCCCATCCTTGAGATAACATACAACATCTGTGTGATATGATTACAAATACAGCATTAGCTCCAGCACAATGCAGTAAAGATTGGGATGCATCAGTAGTTGCCTCATCTCCTTTAAGGAGTACTAAGAAATTTGCCCAAATCTTCTTTCCAAACATTACCTTCAACTGAAGTTGCAACTTAGTGGGATACATAATATGTACATACATAATACATTGAATGGTAGCTGTATAAATTATGCCTAAGCCTCCACACAAAAAAACATAAACTAACCCTATGAGTGCATTGTATGAAGGCTGCTGCCTAACCTGGTTACTGAACTGTGCACATTGAAGTCAATTGCTAAAACAAATATCGCATCTTTTTCATCTATATTTAAGGAGGCCCATAGATAGATCCATGGCTATTTGTTTAAAGTATAGTCCAGCAGCATTCAACCTGTAAGATCCTAGTTTAAATTTTATGTTGCCAGAAAATCCATCATTAGCCTTGTTCCAGATTCCAAAGATGACACAAGACTGATTGTAAACATATCCTATGTATTTTAGAAATAAGGCATCAAGACAGTAGGCTCAAGTGGCCATCAAGTTTGAGGAATCAATATGGTCAAGTCTGAGGCACTTAGTCTGTGTTTGGCAAGCAGCATAGCATAAAGCTACTGCAAATGTTATTTCCTCCGTTCTGCTCCCTATCTCCCATGCATGTCTGCTTAATGTTTTTGGATCCTTTGAAACCACGAAGCAAAATTCTTCATGTAGTTTGGTAGATTTGATAACTTTTCAAAATTCAGCTGGCAGGCAACAAATAGGAAACATTTTTAAAATAATTGGTCTGTGTGCATTTTCAGTGAGCGGCTGCAGCAAAATGAATAAAACATAGCAATCATAGTTCTTCCAGAAATAAATACCTTGGGAGTAGAGATAGCACAAGAGAAAACTACAGAATAATGCATCAGTGATACTAAATGTACCACTAGATCTAAAAATAAAAGATTGCAAAAACATTCAAATAGCAGGATTTCATAGCCTATGTCTATTTATCCAAAGTAAGAAAATAAATGTAAGAATAATGTTGGTCTTGCCTCAGTGGCTATAGGCAGCAATGAGTGATGGGTGAAGGCATCACATGAATGATAGGTGTGTATCCTAGTCTAAGTCTTTCTTCTGCCATTGCTGTTACACACACACATTGACATGTGATTAAATTATTACATTCGGGTCTCACTGAGGTGAATGAAAGATGCTGGCAAGTTGTTCTTTCAAGATAGTTATGTCAGGTTTTATTTGTATTTTATCTCATAGCAGTGACTCTGGACAGTACAGAAAAGATTAAAAACAAGAAACGATGGAATGTAGTATAGAAAATAAACAGCCCAATTAATAATCCAAAATAATGTAACATTTGCCTAAAAATATTCCATTATCAGTCCAAATGGGCGTCAATCAAAAGATGGAATTCTAAATGATTAAAGCCATTCACTAATATTTCTGTAAGCCTCTTGCAAATTATGGGGTTCTCTTTTATAACTGCTTTATTGCATTATGACTATGACACCAAATTTCTCTTTAGAACGTCATGTTTACCACATACTAGTTTGTAGATAACCTAAAAGGGAAAAGCTGAGACTCTCAAATAAGAAATCCCATATGAAAGAAAGAATTGGCATTTGTAGCCGATATTAGAGCCTAAAAAGGAATTCCTGATCTCTTGAAAAACAATCAGTTTGAAACCAATCCCTGAAACAAATTTTAAGAGATGAAGTTTAAATGGAATTTTACACACTCAATATGCATTTGGTAGTTTGATATGTTCTATTGCATATTTTTTCATAATATGAGAAAGAAAGTAATTTGAATGGCATTTTAATAAGTATTTATTCAGAAGGCCAAAAAGATGGAGGTCAGACAGCCAATATAACTAATGATTAGATTTTTTAAAAAAAAATGATAATGACAAAGAAATCTTATTGTGGCCATAATTTTATGAATATCAGTTTCTATCTCTGTACTCATCTATCTGGTAACTCTCACAGTGACAACATTTTTAAGTCACTCATTTCCATCAAGATGGAAATTAAAACATGGGTATATGCCAGGCATGTCAAACTCGCAATGTCCCATGACATCGCACAATGTATTGGGACTTTTCCCCCATTGCTGGCAATGAAGCGGGTGCGGTTTTGACGTTGTGCATCCAGCCCGCAGGCCGGCAGTTTGACATGCCTGGTATAAGCAGACCAGATAACGAGACCAGCATTTTCAAGATGGTTTAGGAAATCAAGCTCAAAGCTAGGGTCCTAGAAAATCCAGAAAGTCTGCACATTCTAGGAGACAGATTGGACCAGGCAATCCCACAGTGAAACTCCCAATGAAAAATGGATAGTTTGAGTGTAGGAAGCATCATTTACATAATGACAGAGAAAACGATTTAAATGCAAATAACCTAGTAATATGGCTGGAAAATCTGCAGCCACTCCAGCAGCCTGGTGGGATGTAAAGACAAGGGTGGGTAAACAAATGCATACTCTTATTGGTGAGTCCTTTTATTGTACATGTGGATTTGTTTCTTTGGCAGTTTTCTTCTTCCAAAAATGCTATAATGTTTATATTATTGCAAAGGCAAAAATCAATCTATACACTAGACAGTTTTAAAAGTTCATCAAAAGCAAGAATGAATGTGTTTATTTATGAGACCACTGAGCTTTTAGTGTAATTGCAGGTACTTTGGAAATATGGAGAGTAAACACTTGCTATCTTGCCCTACTGCTCCTCCCCTTAAAAAGTGATCATGAGGTCATGCATAATAATGGAGTAATTAAATTAACTCAAGCTCAGCATTTTTCCCAATAATTTCACGTGTGTATCAATTCTTCTAAACTAGTAGCACTTTCAGGTTGAAGGAAACCCATGAGGAAATATTTGAGTCTTATATGTGCAAACAATTTACTTAGGAAACATATATGGCCACCCAGCTTAGGCAAATAACCATGCATAGCTAAAAATACAAAACGATTTTAAAAGTATACCATTAAAAACAGACATGATGAATTCAGAATACAAAAATTGAGGCTTTTGCACATAGTGTGTGTTGTTTTCCAAATACCTGTTTTAGCTTTTCTGATACACCAGCCATGTAAGGAATGACCAGGTTCTTCCACTGACTCTGAATCTCAGCTGTGTGCCGTACTTGTATTCTTCAAACCCACCAACACAATGAGACAGAGGCTTGTCCACCCTAAAGATTGGACACCAAAACATAAGAAGAAGAATGTAATGTATGCAGTCCAGTGCAGTAAAGAATCTTCAGAGCTCTATATTGGAGAAACCAAGCAGCCTATACACAAGAGGATGGCCCAGCACAGAAGAAGCAACACCACAGGACCAGAATCAGTAGTAAATCTTCATTTAAATAGAAATAGGACACTCTTTTGAAGACAATAATATTCACATTTCGCATAGGGAAGATAGATGGTTTGAGAGAGGAATAGAGGAATCCATTTATGCCATAATGGAAAATCCTTTCCTCAATAGAAGTTGAGGCCTCAGACACAACCTGACCCCCATTTTTTATGATGCTGTTTCATCAGTCCCCAGGAAGATTAAGACCACTTCACAGATTCACCAGGAAGGCCACACTGAGCAATCTGCCTAGGGTAAAGGATTTAGGAGTTGGAACACTGACATCCCAATGACTCTCTGCCTACTCATCTAATAAGCCTATCCAGATTAGGTAAGAAATGAAACCTCCCTGGAGGATATATATGAGGTTCCTCTAACCAACTTGCTCAGACTGAAGAAGCTACTTGGATAAGCAATAAAACATTTTGAACCAACAAAAGAAGAAATCCAGTTGCCATGACTCAACTTCCAGACAACCGTACCTAAATGACTGAGAATCTTCATTGACAAAGCTTTAGATTCATTTTCACTGTGCCAATTGTTTAGGTATGAGGACAAGAGATAATGGAGCTGTCAGGTCCACATGTGAAGGTTCAATTTAACTAATTGATTGCTAAAAGACTAGGTACCAGAATCTTCTCCATTAATGATCAGCACCTAGTCAGGGTTAGATAAGGGTCAATGGCAGTCAAGGGGGGTTGGACTTAGTTTGTTTATGACTATGTAGTGATTCTAGGATGATCCCTCTTTTCGTCCCTCACCCTGGCTCTGCCAGTCCTTCTCCTACTACAGGAATAGAATCCAGGCACCCCATCTCCATTCTTGTACGATAAGAAAAACATACAAGATTTCACTAAACTCAAGAGCATTTACACAGTCATTTCTCAGTGAAGATCTACAGATTATGTCCTGTTAATTGTTGCATTAATAACAAGCAATTATTGTTATTAATTAATTAATATTAATAAATAGCAATTGTGGTATCTATGCATAAAAGATCCTCAAGAAGGACAAGGCCTTTTGATTGTGTTACTAGGCAACTGGTTTCCAAAAACATGCCAGGCAGTTTTGCTGACTTTCTGGTTTCAGTCATATTAAAAGAAGCTGCCCATATACTCAATTACCAGCAAGCTGCAATGGATCCATCATTATGGACATGTTGTCTAGTACAATAAATAGCTGATAGTCATCTATGCACTTTAAATATAACTAAGGAAGTCCCCATAAATATTTAAGAAAACTATAAATTACCAAGCAAAATAGTTTTCCCCCTAAAATTCTATAATAGGTAGCTTTCATTTTGTGTTTTATTCTTCTGTTTTAGAAAAAGCTGGTTGTTTTCAGGTTCTTTTAGAAATGTATTCCAAAATATTAAGGCTGGAGGCAATGAAGGAAAAATTGACCCAATGGACAAAAACCAATACCACTTTTCATTTTGTCAAATTTCATTTTAGGAAATTGTGAAGGCTGACTAAAGTATCCTTTAGAACAGGGGTGTCAAACTGCTGGCCTGTGGCTCGATTCGTCATGCGGAAGCCGCACCCACCCCATTGCCAGCAATGGCAAAACAGTCCCGATATGTTGCGTGACGTCACATGACGTCGCGAGTTTGACATGTCTGCTCTAGAATGAAGTCTTCTTTGAGTCAGCTTAACTCTTATAATAATAATAATGATAAAGTTGGAAGGGACCTCGGAGGTCATCTAGTCCAACCTCCTGCTGAGGCAGGAAACCCTATACCATTTCGGACAAATGGTTGTCCAGTTTCTTCTTAAAAACTTCCAGTGTTGCAGATATGTTTACCAGTGCCTTCCTCTGGATTTTTGTTTTTATTTGGACATCCCAGTCTGGCTCGCAGCCTTGATAGTTTCCTGGTGGCCTTCCATCCAAGTGGAAATCAGAACAGATGGTGCTAAGCTTTTCCAAATCAGCCAAAATCAACTCGGTTGCTGCCACTTAAAGGGGAATCCTTTAGCATATGGGTCGAAAATTGATAAGCAAAACCATTTTTCCTTGGAGCACAAAGAAATTTGGGCAAGAGGAAAAAGAATGAAGATAAGCCATAAATAAGGTCTTTCTGGATAATACATTCCTTTAAACTGGATTCTTGTATGTTTCTGCTCTAAGGTATCCCACTGGCTATTGTTGCCTGCTGATGTGGTGCTGTCTAAGCAGAAACCAATGCACAATAGATCTCAAAGACACCTTGAAATGATGTATACAATGAAGGGGGGGATGTTTTGTATGTTGTTCACCTTAAAATATATATTTCCTTCACACATATAGTGCCCTTGAAAGCAGGAGCCTTCTGCTTCAAGTGCATGTAAGATTCTCTGAGAAAATAAGATCTGCTAATGTTTCCAGCTGTAATAGGACTTCTTTGTAACTTATCAAATACAATTCAGGAAAGTCAAAGTCTTATCTGTCATATTTCTTATGGTGCATAATTATGTGCAGAACATGTAATCAATCAGAATAGAGCTGGAAGGGACCTTGGAGGTCTTCTAGTCCAACCCCCTGCTCAAGCAGGAGTCCCTATATCATTTCAGACAAGTAGTTGTCCAGTCTCTTCTTAAAAACCTCGAGTGATGAAGCACCCACAACGTCTGAAGGCAAGCTGTTCCACTGGTTAATTGTCCTCACTGTTAGGAAGTTTCTCCTTAATTCCAGGTTGCTTCTCTCCTTGATTAGTTTCCATCCCTTGTTTCTTGCCTTGCCTCCTGCTGCTTTGGAAAATAAATTGACCCCCTTCTCCTTGTGGCAGCTTCTCAAATACTAGAATACTGCTATCATGCCCCCCCCAGTCCTTCTTTACTCTAGACTGGCCATTCCCGAATCCTGCAACCATTCTTCATATGTTTTGGTCTCCAAGCCTTTAATCATCTTAGTTGCATTTTGCACTTTTTCCAAAGTCTCAGGATAATATATAGAGGGCTTGCTTGCTTGTTTGCCTAGGCTCAAGGATTCTCTCAGATTTGTACAAGAAGGGACCACTTGCAAGTTCGCTAAAGAAAGTAAGCTCCATTTGCAGGTTGGAGCGGAGGTGCCATAGTAGCTTGAGAAGTAAGCCTGATGGACCTGAGCTTTCTAAAGTTGCATGTAACCTCTTATTGGAGGCCACAGTTCATCCTGAAATTCTTCCCAATTAAGCACATCTTCATGATGTGGAATAACATGTTAGAGCAGTGTTTCTCAACCTTGACAATTTTAAGGCATGTGGACTTCAACTCCCAGAATTCCACAGCCAGCATTGCTGGCTGTGGAATTCTGGGGGTTGAAGTCCACATGCCTTAAAATTGTCAAGGTTGAGAAACACTGTGTTAGAGTCTGTCCACCTGCACCAAGTAACCTTATCCATGACACATTCGTTATACCATTACTGGTATAAAGGGGGAACATAATTTCTTTTAAGGGGGCGGGAAGCCTTTCCAAATCAAAATAAGGTTGAGCATTTCTCCCTCAAATAATTTACTAAGGTCTAGAATGGGTGACCAAATGTTTAGGCATTCCCTTTTTGTGGTACCAATAAAAGAGAATATTTGTGGCTCAGGGTTGAAATGAGAAGTCTCAGTGCACTAATAGTGTTACCTAGTTTGGTAATGAAACGTCTGCAAGAAAACAACCAAGCTCAGAGAGCACCAAGGACCCTTCATTTCCCTTTTTCCACCTGAACAGCATGTTGAAAAAACAGGCAGTTAGTGGCTGATGCACTAAACAAATGATGTGGCTGATATGTCCTCTCTTGCTTTTTGAGTCGGCATCAGCCTCATTTGGATATTCTGATGTATTGCTGCAATCCTGCTATATCCTTGTAACCATGGCAATGATGATGGGCCCAACCGGCCTGAAATCATGCACATGGCTGCCTTCAAGACCTGGGTTGGCTAGTTTGATGTGAGAAGAGGTTCAGGCCAAACCAGAGTGAGCCTGCTAATGAAAAATGGAAAGTGGAATGGACCACTGTGGCGTTTGCTGCCTGCTCCCTCCAAAGAGCCAGATAGTGTGGTGTGCGTAGTGCAGAGAGATAATTTGTTTTCACTTTGCTTTTGTGAAGCCTGCTTCTCCTACTGCTGTACATTCTGCCCAAACCACACAATCAGCCACATGAGATAAGATAAAATAGAACAATGCATTCTTATATTGAATGGAAGCATGAGGATTAAATATACAGGAAGTCGCAAGTCCAAGTGAAATGATTACATAAAAGCCACATTAGGAATGATTAATACTTAATTGATTGATTAGTAAATTTCCCAAAGAGATCAAATGTGGTGGTGACTTCAATTCCTGCTGAAAAATGGAAGAGTGCCTTTTGTATTTTGAGCTTAATAATACTGCTCATTTATTAAGGACTGGAACAAATCTATATCCTTAACATTCCCCCCCCCCCAACCTCAACAATTAAAATTTGTTATTAGTTAAGTACAGCAAAAAAAAAAAACCCAAGCAAACGAAACATATTTAAATCATTCTAATGTTTATGGTTTCTTACTGTGTTGTTACTGATGAGCTAAATTAGATTCTTGGCAATTCTGTCACACCCATCTAGGTGCATGACATCACAAGGGCACGGCAAGGCAAAAAAAATGATGAAAGAATTTAATCTCTTTGGTATTCACACACAAACACAAACACACAAACTGCATATGCTGTTATGCACAGTACTGGGCTTTTGGTAAAGCTTCAAAAACTATATCTATCATTACAGAATTATTCATTTATATTTAAAATCCAGTATTGGCTTGCCATGGGTTTGAATTGGTTGGGGACCCATTAGTGATAAGACTTTCTTCCATTAATGGTCATTCTGTAATTCCCAGAATTCCTAGTTGGTTGGCCTCCAGAAACCTCCATTCTGGTTGCAAGTCCCAGCACAATTTGAAGAATGCAAGGTTGGGGAAAGGCTGATACAACTGAGCAGTATCTGGACAAATCTATTCAGCCTCCTTGCCCTGGTGGAAGGACATTCTAGTAATCATTTCCTGAGTGCATATCCACCTGCCTCCAGCTGTAACTCACTGTCATCTCACACCTGAGGACAGCTTAAGGTTCTAGGCCTGTGGTGGCGACCCTATGGCACGCATGCCACAGGTGGCACACACGCATGCCACAGGTGGCACTCTGTGGGCACGCGCGCTGTCACCCCAGTCCTAGGCCTTCAGCTGGGTTTTATAAAACCTTTTCACTTTAGGCCTCTGCCGCCGTTTACAAAAAAAATAAAAGTTTCAATCAATCAATTTCAACTTCTCACCGGAAAAAATGAGATCTCGCGAAGTTGGAATTGACTGATTGAAGTTGTCCCACCCAGTCTGCCGTTACCACTGCAGCCATGCCCATCCAATGGGCCACACCCACCTGGCACCCGATGATACATAAGTCGGTTTTGGGTTGCAGGTTGGGCACTCGATCTCTAAAAGGTTCGCCATCACTGTTCTAGGCCCTGAAAGTGGTGTGTTCCCTAACATCCCATCTTGAAATGCTATGCTTTGTGCAGGCAATATATACAGAATGATATGCATTAGGGAAGCTGCCTCAAGAGATGTGCTCCATGTGACAATCTTCTGGTTTCAAGTGATTCTGCTGATTTCCTGTGGGATTACCCACTTCAATCAGATCCCTGATCTCTTGACCTACCCTTTTGTCCTCTTGGCAACAAGGGAGACTGAACATTAGCTTCTGTGGCCATTATTTTTTTTTAAAAAATGTGTTGGCCAACTGATAAAATAGAAGGCCTTGAAACTAACTAGCCCTTGCCTGGATTAATGTATATAATTCAGGGTGTAACTGAAAGGAATCAGTTCTTATACTTTTGTAGTCCGTTTGGCAAAAAATTCCTTCTGAATTCCTCTGCTCACATTATGTTCTAATTCCTCTGCTCACATTATGTTCTGCCACACTGCTCTCCATGGCTGAGCCCCTTTTCTTGGGCAGTACTTATCCACTGGCTGCATGCTGGCAACCACTGGATGCCAATCAGGAGATGCGAAATCCCCAACTCTGTGGTCCAAACTAGTGGTCAATAGAGAGTCAGTTTGGTGTAGTGGTTAAGGTACCCAGCTAGAAACTGGAAGATTATGATTTCTAGTTCTGTCTGTGGCTTCTCAGGGACTTCTCCAGGAGTCAGCATTGATTCAAATGGCCCAAAACCAACCCACATCAAACAAACAAATAAGCGAACAGTTGAGGCAGTTGTGTATGGTGGTTAACTCATAAGACTAGAAACAGGGAGACTGTGAGTTCTAGTGCTACCTTAGGCACAAAGCCAGTTGGGTGACTTTGGATCCATTACTCTCTCTCAGTCTAGGAAAATGGCAAACCACTTCTGATATCTTGCCAACAAAAATGTAGAGACTTGTCCAGGCAATTGCTAAGAGTCATGACTGACTCAAAAGTATGTATGTATGTATGTATGTATGTATGTATGTATGTATGTATGTATGAATGAATAAGTGGTCAAGAGGTTGAAGAGTCAAATAGCTGGCCTATGATTTCAAATAATTAGAGATAAGCATTTCATGTGCTGGATAGCATTGGGCAAAGCTGGAATTTTGACCAGGAATTTGAATCGTGGCCCTTAGAAGCTTGCACATTAAAACTTTATGGAAGCAATACAGCCCCTTTCCTCATAAGGGCAGACTGCAGATAGATGTAGGACAACACGATTTCCTGCTGGGTTCAAGATGGGAGGGGAGCATGGCAAAGCAACTGAAGGCAGCCTATGAATCTTTCCTAGTCCAATTCAGAGGTTCTGGGGATTAAAACAGGGCTCTTTTATATGCTGAGTGTATGCTTAATCATTAAACCAGTTCATTCCTTAAAACATAATTTGCCCTTGCTGCTTTTTCCAAGTGATTTCTACCAGCAAGGAAAGTTGTCTGCATATGCTAAAGCCTATTTTGTTTTTAAGTCTGGGTACTAAAAATATGTCTGCTCTTGCTCTTCTGCACGTGCTCAAGGATACAGTGTTCAAGTATTTTGTGCAATGAAATGTTGATAGTTCTGCGTGCCACTGTAAATCAAACCCAGTCAGAATCAACAGATTTAGAGTTGCCCTTTATTCACAGAGTGCAATCACTGTTTGTACTGCTAGCCCTTTGCATCTTGTGATTCTCTTTGCAGAGAAAAGAGCTTTGCAAAGGACGACTGGACTGAGGAGGGACTCCTTAATGATATATGTAACCCAGTTGCTAACTTGGTACAGCAATTACCTTCCTTTATAAAGATAGATGGGGATTGCTCCCGAAGAGGAAGATCATAATAACAGAGCTCAACATTCTTGCGTTGTTTATATATACTGATTAAAGTTTTATTGCTAGTTATTTGAGATACGGGAGCAAAAGACATCACGAGGTTACCATAATTATAGATGTCTATCTGCTCTTTAATATAATTAGATTTCTTACAGTAAAAAGAATGTTTGTGAATGCATCTATTTTCCCCCCACCTATTATGTCATCTTATTTTTACTGCCATCTAAATAAGAAATTTCCCCTTGATAGAAAGGAGGACTGGTCAGTTTTTCATATCTCAGGAATTTAATTAGGCTATGCTAACAACCTCAGTGTAACTGGAAACGAGAGGAACAAATGGTACTTGCCTTCTTAATTTTATGCCATTTTGCAAAAATAAAGGTGAGGAACATAAACAAATGCATTCATTCCTGATTTTTTCAAAAGGATCAAATAGGGAACAAATGTGAAAGCTTTCTCCTGGTGAAAAATCAGTTGTATTCTGTCACGTTGTGTGGCTCTCGAAAAATATTATATTGCACTAAATTCTTTAGAAAAAAAAATGGAGTCATTTTGGAATTAATCAGCAATTAATATTCTAGTTTGCTGAGAATACTTTATAATGTATGCTTGAATTAGAAAACCTAGTTTCTGCAACCATACATTAATCACCAGCAAAATAAAACAAAGATGAAATAGATGAAACAATATTTTCTTACACAGCACATTTCATTACATGGCACAGACTATCCAGAGCCATAAGGCCAGTGGTGGGATTCAAATATGTGAACAACCGGTTCGCTGTGTGGATGCCGCTTCCGGAAGTCCATTCTGGGCCTGGGCAACAAAAAAAATAGCTACCGGTTCTGCCAAACTGGTGCGAACCGGCTGAATCCCACCACTCCATAAGGGCATTACATGAATGTTTGTTTAAGTACCGTTTCTATTGCTCATTCACTGCTGCTGGTACAATTGAGTTAATCAGTAAAACCAGAGTCTGTGTCCCTGTCTCTAAGACAAGAGATGGTAAATTTCCTCCCTAACTAGCAAGCCCACTTGGAGAAATCAAAGAGGAGAGGAAAAGTGAAGGCAGTGGGTGGCTCCTTCGCCAGTAAGGCAATTCCTGCAGACACTTGAAGCAACTCACGTGGCTGCTGAGCAGTCAGATGGTTTTGGGAGGGGCCCAAACCATTTTTATCACTACCACCCCCCCCCCCCACGCACACAGAGCTCTCTGATATGCTGCTGCAAATCAACAAACCGAACAGTGGCAGGAAGGAATGCTGATGTACTTGAGGCTGAAGGATTCAAATGACAGGGCTGCTTTTATGCTTGGTGCTAGCAGAGAAGAAAGAGCAGAAAACACCGAGTCATTGGGTGAAATGAGGCTTGGATAGAATTTAAGTCCTAAGAGGTGTTTTAGGATTATATTATTCTGTATTTGCTGTTGTTAAGTTACTGGTTTATGTCTCCTGAACTCTTACAAGAAGCCTCAGTTTTCAGAAAAGTGTTTTGGGTACTGCTAAAGGAAGGCATTTTTTTTAAAAAAAATTACTTGATTGGAATCAGAAAGATCGCTCCATAGGCCGAGTCCTGAAAAATATTTATTTACCACTAATGGTTTTAAAGGCAGGCCATAGTATGACTTTGAACACCAGGTCACAATAAAATCTAGTGTTTTTTTCCCCCTTTCTTTCCCCAAGGAAAGCAGAGCTTGTGTCCCCTTCTCGTAGCTTGCCAATATTATTCATTTAAGTTGGGGGAATGCACTATATCAAGCTACTCATTTCCTGTATTATATAAGAAGTGAAATGGAATTGGATGATTTGATAATACTCCCTTTGATCAGTTCCATGTCTACTTGTAAGATTCCATCAGTCTCCGTATAATAAACAGATGGTTGTGAACTAGGTTCCAAATTCTACACTGCACTGTTGCTGCCTGTTCAGTTCCTCATGTTCTCCTCATGTTCTCCTCATATTTCTCAGCAGGTTGCATGCTGAGAATGCCTGTGGTTTAATTCTTTGAACTATGGCCTGCAGTGTTCGGTGAGAGATTGTGATGTATGGAATAATGAGGCAGAGTCGATCATAGATACATTCAATGGCTTAATGAGGCCTGATTTTTGGAGAAAACCTAAAGGGTTTTGCAACCCTTTTTTAAATCTTCTTGTCTTTGTCCACTTGCACAGCTGAGCAGGCACTTGTTACCCTGTGTTAATCTATAGTTTAATAATTCCTCTGGATTAGAAACCTGCCTTTCCATTCTATTCATTCTGCTCTTTGTTTGCAAAATAACCTCAGATTTGCTCAGCAATGATCAACGCAGGGAAGAGTGCCAAACTTTACTATAAATGATACACAAACTTTCCCAACATAAATGTCAGCTAGTTACTCCCACTTTCCCCCCTCTTCCTTCTGTTACTCAACATTTCTTCTGCCCATTTATATATGGAAGAGGATGAATTTGAGAATGGTGGTCAGGAGGAGTGAATGACTCATGTAAATGTAAACACAGCTTACATATTAGGAGTGTTGGTTGAAAGAGTTTTGGATAATAATTTAAATGAGAGAATAAAATAAATTCAGAAGAGTAGGTTGCATTTTGGGCCTCTGTTCCCATGTCTTCCACTTATTCAGGTTTGAGAAGAGGGACCTCTAGGCTCAGTTGTGTGCTTTTCCGTGAAATAGGTATGTGTGTTTAGACACACCCAATAGGACAGCCATTCCTGTAGCAGACTTTTTATGAGGATCCCCATGACACTTTCCTTTTTTTAAAAAAATAACATTTTATTAAGTTGTGAAGTAAAATACAAACTACAAAGCAAGTAGTAGGATACAATGAGGAGGAAAAAGGGAGAAGAAAGGGAGGGAAAGGGAGGAAAAAAAAAGAGATTGACTTCCGACTTCCCCTGTTGCAGTAGAATAAAGCATTAACATCGAGCCTCGACTTTTTACTTTTTCATAATAATAAAAACTAGCCATTTCTGTAATAACAAATCAATCTAATCGGTGAAACCCAGAATCAAAGTTTCATTTTTTCCACCTCAAGCACAAAGTCCAGAAGTGGTTTCCATGTAGAAACGAAGATACTTATATTCCTTTCTTTAATCAAAACAGTCAATTTAGCCATCTCTGCCAGCTCCATCAACTTCTGTAGCCATTCGTCCAAAGTGGGAATCGAACCCATGACACTTTCTCACATTCTAAAAGGGATGATGAACCCCAAATAGCGTATGTGTATGTGTATGTGCCTCAAATAATTGAACAATGTAGAATAAAGGAGCACTTAGGAAAAGTAGTGACATAACCATTTTAAAGAACAGGACATACACATATGGAGGATAAGACTAATAAAGGCTATTAGTCATTATGTCCATGTATTACCTATGGCAGTGATGGCGAACCTTTTAGAAACTGAGTGCCCAAAAACTGGCCCCACCCCCACTCCACCCTCCTGCCCTGCCCCTGCCCCACCCCCCATCCCCTGCCCCGCCTGCCCACAGGACCACTCCAGGGTCCGCCGCAGGTCGCCCAGACAGCCCAGCAGCACTATGGCAGCCAACCCCCTGCCCGCGCCCTGCAACATCAATTGCATGATGGGGTGTGAGGGCAGACTCTTGTCTACGCTGCCTGGCTGCCATGTCCTTGGCTGCACTGCTCCGTGTAGGCCACACTTGGGGGCCACTCTCCTTCAGGGGGGCTGCTGGAGAGGAGGGGGTCGCAGGGGGAGGCGTGTGTGCCCACAGAGAGGGCTCCAAGTGCCACCTCTGGCACCCGTGCCATAGGTTCACCACCACTGACCTATGGATAGGAGCCATGGCGGTGCAGTAGTTAGAATGCAGTATTGCAGGCTAATTCAGCTCATTGCCAGGAGTTCGATCCTCACTGGCTCAAGGTTGACTCAGCCTTCCATCCTTCTGAGGTGGGTAAAATGAGGAGCCAAATTGTTGGGGGCAATAGGCTGACTTTGTAAACTGTTTAGAGAGGGCTGTAAAACGCTATGAAGCGGTATATAAGTCTTAAATCTATTGCTATGGACGCACCAACCAAAAGCTACTTAATGAACCAATTTTGAAGTTACAATAGCCACTCATGCCTCACAGTCATGTCACTGCATTTTGGGTCTTTGGCAACCGGTTCACCTTTATGGCCATCTGCAATGTCCCCTGGCTACATGACTGCGATTTGTGACATTTTGTTTGCTGCTTTCCAGCTATTACTTCCAGTTAGGGTAAAAATTATTCACTTAATGACTGCGGCATTCACTTAGCAACCACCACATTTACTTAATGACTAAGGCATTTGCTTAATGACAAATGTCACAAAAATGTCATAAAATAGAGCCCAGTCATAAGGTAACCCACTTAACAACCACAATGACTTACAACTGTAATTCCAAGCTCAATTATGTTTTCAAGTCAATGATTACTTGTAGAGAGCATATTGGTTGATGAGGAATAATGTAAGGACTTGTCAACTTTCCAAAGAAATCTGGTTTACCAACAGGGCAGACCATGGGAGTAAATTAGTCTGATCAGCAGGAGTCATGTAGGCCTAATTTCTACCTTAAGAACAAGTATAGCTAGCGAATGCTTATATATAGTGCATGGAAACATATAACTTATGCAGCTATATGTTTAGTAAGTGGCTTATAGGCATTCTATTCAGTAGGGGAGTAAAAAAAGAACAGAGAGGCCTGAACTCCTGTACTGCTAAATGTCACTTTTGGGATCTATCCCGCCAATGATGTCATGTCTTTATCCTCCTTTGGGCAGGGAAGTGAGGCTGAATTCTGACAGTGCTGAAAGCCTCCACTTGAGCATTTGACTTCAGTTGCTGCACCAGAGAGACAAATATCTGTCTAAAAGCCACTCTCTGTCTCAGGGCCAGAAAAGCAGAGGCGAAGTCAAGGGCAGGTGTTCTTGGCAGAAGCACAAGATCATCTATCCTGGAGGGCCGAGGGATGCAGAGGATGACAAAATGTTGGAGAAGGTTAGTGCTTTGGGATCCTGGATATTGATGATTCTTTGGTTTATATACCATTTTAAGTCTATGTTTGGAGCGTGGTGGCTGACACGATAAGGATGCTGGGTTGACAATTAGCAAGCCCGCTTTTGAGACGTGAGGGCTGTGGTGTAATGGGGCGAGCTTCCAACATTCGCTCCAGCTCCTGCTGACTCGGCAGTTTGAAAGCGGGCTACTACAAGTAGATAGATGGGCACCACTTTGGTGGGCAACTTAACAGGGACATGAAAGGAGCCTCCCCCCAAATCAGCATCCCAGAGCAACGATGATGTCACCGGCTAATCCTTCAAATCAGAAACACCTCGGTGCTTCCATTGTGAGAGTGAGTGAGCGTGTCTACCTTAGAGCATGGAGTACATAGTCTTCAGATTTCAAAATGGCAGGACAATATTCTGGTGGCTTGATAGTACAGATAGTCCTCAACTTACAACCATTCGTTTGGTGACTGTTCAAAGTTAGAACTGAAAAAAATGACTTATGACAGTTTTTCACACTCACGACCACTGCAGCCATCCCCATGGTCACGTGACCAAAACTCAGAGGTTTGGCAACTGACTTGTACTTATGACAGTTGCCCTGTTCCGTGGTCAGGTGAACACCTTTTGTGACCTTCCAGCAAGCAAAGTCAATGGAGAAATCAGATTTATTTAATAACCGTGTTACTAACTTAACAATTGCAGTGATCCACTTAACAACTGTGGCAAGAAAGGTTGTAAAATGGGGCAAAACCCACTTAACGACTAACTTGTTTAGCAATGGAAATGTTGGGCTCAATTGTGGTCGTAGAGTCTAGGACAATCTGTATGTTCAAAAGGGGCTCCAGAGATCAGGAAAAATAAAGACCTATGAGAGCCACATTTAGACTTGGAGATTCTTAGCTCTTTTACTTCCCTCCATAATCCTTTTCCTGCTTACCGTGGTTCCCAGCAGCAGGTGTGTTTCTGATCTTGGACTTATTTGGGGGGAAAATGGCTGGAAAGGGATTGAGTTTGTAAGAATTGGACTGGAAAATTTTAAGCATTACATTTGCCTGGTTTTCCTCTATAAATGACCTTTTGTATTAGATTTGCACATATCTGAGAGTCTTACTTGCTGTAGCATGTAGATCTGACCAAATTTATCCAGTGAATAATTGCTGAAGCCAGTCCAATGTATACTGGATTTCTTTTATTTTTCCATCATTACTATTAGCTGCTTGAGGTGAGTGGGCTCAGCTCATGTTTAAAAAACTCACTGCGAATCTGATAATAAGGAACATATCATCTACTTTTAAGAACACAGTCCACAATTGCCATCCATAGGTCATCATTAAATGTGTTTCCTTGTAAACAAATATCCAGTAACAACAACTGAAATCCCTCCTCTACCTCTTTTCAGGAAACAGGATTTACCATTCTGAGTTTCAGCACAATAAAAATAAACAAGCATGTCCTGGTATATACTCTAATCTTTGACTTCAGTGTTGTCATGTAGCAAAGGTTGAAAGAACCAAGAGCATTTAATTGTCTTGTTCATGCTGTTTTTGCTTCAGTGTCACAGTGCAGTCAGATCTGTAATGTGGTCCTAAGTACATTTACTTAGAATAAAGTACACTTGAGTTAAATGTTATTTATTCTGCAATAAGTAAGCTAAGAATTGCTACTTTAATTATTTTACTTTTCTGCTCAGCCTGTCAAAACTATCCAAACTTTTGCCTATTAAAGCTTAGCAGTTGTTACCATGGTGTCGTTGTGTCACTGGGGTAACCTTTGGGGAAGAACATTTGAATAGTGCATTACTTCCCACATAATATATTGAATTACAAAGACAGAAACAACTTCTTGTTTCCATTTCAAATTCACAAAGAAAAAAAAATCACAGTAAGGTTTTACTTGGACTGTATCATTTTGGCTTACAGGTATGGGGTGACATTTGTGCTCGGCCTAGGAAGAGGAGCCACCTGCAAACCCATCTGGCAGGGTCATCTGAGAGACAAGCACTGGCTTTAAATGGGACTAGGTGGATCAAAGCTCCATCTCTTTTTAACATGCATCACTTGTTTGCACCCACCATTTTGAAGTCACTAAGACCATTGCTGCAGATGTCCCTGAATTTTGCATTTGCATGTGGCTTCCATAATTCCTTTTTGGCCTTTGAAGCCCCCTTTGATAACCACTGCCAAAATATCAATAATTACAAAGTAAGAGTTTAGACTAGACCTCATCCTCTTTGTCACTGATTGAAACCAGCCTTGAAGACACTAGAATAGTGTCACTTCAGACCCCCTAAGTTGGTACAGAAAGTAGTTGATGACATTGAAACCTGCTTGGGAATTAAACTGCTGGCCAGGATAGATTCACTGCCCTCATCCCAAGCTCACTAGAGATCATTGACAAGTGTGATCAGTGCCATCTCAGTGCTAATGCCAGGTCTGAATTCTGACTGAAAAGAATCCAGATAATTCATTTTCTCCCTTTGGAGCTGAAGACTGGGAACCTTGTCAACAAGCTTTATTAAAAAGGGAAGATTGATCCTGGGTAAAAATTGTCCAGCTCTGTTTAATGGAGTGAAGGCATCTTGTAGAAAGTATAAATCACTACCTCTTCAAGAGCTGGCAACAGTACTCCATCCCTCAGTGAAACATTTACCACCACAAGTGGTAGGGCCTTCTAGGAGGCCTTTACCACCAGGAGTTACAGAGATCTAAAATGCAGGTGGCTAAACCTATAATACCAAGGCCCAGGGTTCCAAGTCCAGTCCACAAGGCAGAGTCTAGGCACAAGACAAGGGCAGTCCTCAGGGCAAAGAAAAGATCCAAGGCAAGATGAGGTTCCAAGGGCAGAACGAAGCAAAGGCCCATAGCAGTCCATAACAGAAGGGCAAGGTCCAAGACAAAAGGTGAAGAGCAATCTTTGAAGCAAAGCAAGGCAAACAGCAACAGGCACGAATCGAAGCCGGGGAAGTTTAAGCCAAAGCAAACAATTGTTCCTGGCAAAGATGCCTTCTCCTTAAGTTACTCCACTCCAGGTGTTCCTTGTGAAGACGGGGGGAGGCGACCTCCTTCCCTGGGCTTGCTTCCGCTCTGCTCTCCTTGCCCTTGGATCGAGTGGAGGAGGCAACTGTTCCTCATCAGAGGAGATCTGCTGCCTTTCAGCACTACTGCCTGTCAGCAGCTGATCCTCCCCTACATATGTGCAGGCAGGCAACTCTCCCTCAGGTCAACCATCTCCCCCAATGTCTGGGGGGGGGCTGGGACAGCATCGTCCTCAGCCCCTGGCCTCTCCACACATGCCGAGGGAGAGTGCCATCCCTGTTGGATGGTCCCAGTTCCAACCCCTCTTCCTCCTCCTCTGAACCATGCTCTGATGGAGCCATGACAATATTCTTGTTGCCATTCCACATGTTGATGCCATATGGCTGATTAAGGTTGCACGTCCTTTCCATCTATGAGACATTATGACAATAGCAATCTTCCAAAATGCAAGCCCCTTTACAGTATTATGAATGGAAGAATGTAGCATCTGCAGTGTTTATAATGTGAGTGCAAGAGATAGTACAGAAACAGCAGCAGGTTTTTGGCAATCTTATCACTAAAATTGCAGAGCATAATTCTTTCCATTTTCAGTCTGCGGCTCTCCATATATACACCATGTTCCTTCATTCCTATACTTTTTTCTAGATTAAGAAGAAGAAGAAGAAAATCTTCTTCCATCCAATAAATAAGGAGAGGCAAAGATTAGGGTGCCCCTTTCACCTTGTTCTCCATTTCCTGCTGGTATACAAATTGGTATAGTTCTGATTCTTAATGCATATTCTATCAGTAAGTGTATATAAATCAGAGGCATCATATTGACCTGATATCAATATGGGCATTTTGAAAGAATTAAAAAAGAAACAAAACAATCAATTTTATTTGGGATGGTATATAGGATAGTAATAGCAATAGCACTTAGACTTATATACCACTTCATAGTGCTAAGCAGTTTACAGAGTTAGCATATTGCCCCCAATAATCTGGGTCCTCATTTTACCGACTTTATAATAATTATTTGCAGAACTGCTTCTCTGCCCATTTCTGCCTGTCTCATCCACTCATAGGAGGGTGTTGCTACAGGTCCTGTCTTTATGGCAAGATCATTTGATGGTGTCTTGGAGATGTGCCTTTTCTACATTAGTGCCTGCTCATTGGAATGATTCCCCCCCAAGGGGGGATGGCCCTGGCTCTATTAGCTTTCCAAAAACCTTTAAAAACTGTTTTCACCTCCAGTCACTGGGCCAGAATAAGAAATGAATATGTCTTCTGAGAGGGAGATGTGTGTTTGGTTGACCTCTGCCATGTGCATTTGATATGCTGACTAGGTTTTTTTTTTTTAAAAAAATATAATTTGTTACTTGTAATAATTATTTGATATAGGCTTCCTGAAGTCATGATAATGGGAGTTGGGTACCTATATAAAAGTTGTAAATTAATTAATTGAATGCACTCTAAGCCTGTCATGGTAAGCTTTGATGGGGTGCCACCCAGAGTTGGTTTAAAGATGAGTGACTGTGGAAATGTCTTAAATAAAATAAATAAATAAACTGTTTGGGGCAAGTGTTCACAAATTTTAAAAGGATAAGAATTCTTTCCATCTTGGCCTACAATTGCTCTAAAATTAAACCTCATTGATTTGCTAGCAATAAATTGGATCAGTTTAGGATTGGCAGATGTAACTCAATGAATAAAATGTCATGACTCCCATTGATTCAATACAGAGCTTACTTTATTATATTTTCATTCTCAGAACTTCAGCAACATTACAATTTACTCTGGAGTTTTTAATGAAGTAACATACTTAGTGAATGACAAAAGCAAACATTCTGTTAAACTGCTATTTTTAACCACAAAAATTGCAGTATTCTTTTCAATAATCAAATGAATGCACATCATCCTAGAAATTTTGGATATGTTTCATCCATAAATTTAATCTGTAAAAGCTTTCTATTCTTAATCTAAGTGGAAATCAGACCTTTACAAAAATAACAAAAAAAATGAAGGAACCAATTCATTTTATGTCTGATCTGATATGTTGATTATCATGATGTTGAAAGTAATAACATCTAATTTCTGGGCACAAGAAGGAGTACTACCAGCACATTTGGAATGGCAGAAAAAAAATGCTAATAAATTTAGTGCTTTTTATTCTGAAGGGATAAAGGGACTTGTTTGAAAGTTGATGCATAGACAGTGATGTGGCATTGAATGTCGCATTTGTGCAACATAGCAGGAGAAGTAGACATGCCTTCTGATTCAGTTAATATGACGTCTTTAAGATGCCCAATCTGGAATCCCCATATGGTCGCATTATAAGAAGAAAGATGCCCGTGTTTTCTGCAGATGTGGAGTGAGCACTTATTTATACCTCTCTGTATACATGCATGTGGCGGGAGTTTCCGAATTCTGATCTTTTCTGTAATGTTTGTTCTTATAATAGAGTCAACAAACAGACATTGACCTTGCCTCTTGCTTTAAATGCCCTGCTACGCTGCCAGCATGGGAATGAGCAAGTCACATGGAAAGGACTTTGGCTCACACGGACTGTTCATGTGCAACAAAGGAGGGGGAGAAAGCTCCTGCAAATACAATAATCTCTGCAGGAATCTCTTGCATGCAGCACCCTCCCCCCCAGCTAGATAATTTGCTTAAAAGCAAAAATGCATTACAGTTTTAAGCATTTTCCAAATCATCTGAACCAATCAGAACTATTGTAACCTCATAGCATGCCCATCAGAAAGCTTCGGTCCTCAGCACTGACATTCATCCCAGAAAAAATGGGCACAGGACAATTAAGAACATTGTAAGATTTATTCAGAGAAAGAACTAGAGTTGGGCCACATCTGCAATGCAATGCAAGAAAGTTCATTCAAGGGATTTTGAATCCGATCAAGGATTGAATGATATAGGTATTTAATAAATATTCAAGCATTCTCTGGATGCCCATGTCACTTTGGGGCTGAAGAAATGCTGCTTTGTTTTCTTGTTCATTTTTAAAATAGCAGTGTTCTCCGGTGTTCCATTTTGGGGATTTTATATGTTATAATGGGTGTGCTTAGGTTATGTTTCTTTGATAGCAATTTATATCCTTTCCACTCGAGAAAACAAAGAGCTTCCAAGAAAAGAATAAACATTAATGAGCGGTATATAGGTTAATAATAAAAGATATAAATAAAAATGTTGCAGCATTGGGAAAGGATAGCTAAGAATCTAGTAAATAGATTGCAGATTGATTAGTAAAGGAACATCTCTTTTGTCAAAATGTTAATTATTAATTTTACCGATTTTAGTGTGTGTGAATACACACACACACACACACACACACACACACACACACACACACACACACAAATCAGTTAGGTTAATAATTAACATTTTGACAAAAGAGATGTCCCTTTACATCATAACAGAACATAATCCCTAACATAATAACAGAATCCTGCAAGCCTGATTGTGCTATTCCTCCTCTCCTTTTTATACCTCAGTGAATCAAGGAGTTGTTTTCCTTAGCCACTTCTGGATATTATCTTGCCTTCCAGTAGTTAAAGAACATTTCAGTCCTCTGTTCAGATATTGGGTTTTGGGTTTTTTTGCATATTTCTGTCAGTCACATTCTCATCTTATTCTCCACAAGTACTTACCAGAATAGAAAGACTCCAGATATTGATTTATATCTTGAATTAGTTTTAACTATGATGAGAATTATAGTCCAACAATATTTGGGAACCCAATCCAGGAAAACATTGATATATAGTAGGAGAAGACTATATTCTTAGGTTGAAGGGCACGTTTGGGAATTTGAGACCATGCCATGGGCACGGCCACAAAATGTCTGCCAGATGGGTTTCACAGGTCCTTTTTTTAGAATGTAAACTGCCACATTCTCCAAGGCTTTCTATTATCCTCCAGCTAACCAAAGACCCCTTGCTTTTCTTGGGTAGGTGGGCATGTTTCCAAACAAAACACCCAACTATTCAATGTTTCTGTTTTTTAGGATTGCTGGTGAGACCTTTGGGGGACTTCTTCTTGGAAATAATACTATGCTAAAGTTCCGCAGTGATTGACTGAAGCTATCAGAATGTTATATATAGTCCAGCTTTCCTTAAAGAGAGAGATAGAGATGTTACATTATGTCACGTCCCCATGATTCCAACTCTATTTTTACACATTATATATTCTGGTGGCATTCACAGTTTCACTGGCCACCAGGCAACATCATGTTACCAGTTTCATCCTTATTGGGAATCATCAGACATGAGTGATCAGATGTTATTCTATGAGGTTCAAACCCTCTACCAGGAATTGAACTCGGGGACCTTTGTACTTGGATGATCCTGTACACTGCATTAGCTTTAGTTCCTATTAGGTTCCTGACGATTCCCAGTAAGGATGACACTGGGAACATGGTGTCTACTGGTGGTCAATATAACTGTTAGAAAAGTTCACAGGGAGGAGGACTGAGAGCTGGGAGGCTGGTAAACCTGAAAAGAATCCACAAACACAGATCTGTCAACTGAAACAGAAGTGAAAACTCTAGGTTGCTTTTTTCTGTCATCCATTTGTTTGTTTTCTTTACTAGTCATTGAATTTTCAGGAGTCTTCTCCACTAATATTGGAGTATCAGAGTATCTGACAGTAGGGGAGATAGTGGTTGAGCCCTTGTCATGGTCAGATCATTCTCTCCTAAGGTTGGTCTTCCGGACCGCTCACCCTCGCCGCAGGGAGACGGAACCGCCTAGATGGTTCCGTCCCAGGCGACTGATGGACCCTGAGAGGTTCCTGATGGAGCTTGGGCCATATCCGGAGGATCTAGTCCACGACTCGGCGGAAAATCAGGTGGCGGCCTGGGAGACAACTGCCGCCGCAGCATTGGACCGAGTCGTGCCTTTGCGGCCTCTGACCCGACGTAGATCTCGACCAGCTCCTTGGTTTACCAAGGGGCTGAGAGAGATGAAACGTCGGAAAAGACGCCTAGAGAGCAGTTGGAGGGCCAGCCGAACCGAATCCGATCGAGCACAGGTAAGGATACATCTTAGATCCTACCTTGTGGCGATGAGGGAGGCTAGGACTAACTACTATGCCTCACTCATTGCATCATCAGATAATCGCCCGGCCACCCTCTTCAGGGTGACCCGCTCTCTCCTTCAATTGGAGAGGG
>NW_015386217.1:514816-533319 GCF_001527695.2 Protobothrops mucrosquamatus | reverse complement strand
GCGGGTCTGGCCTAGGGTGAATTTTAAATAGGGACAATTTTAATGATTTTAATAAGACACAGCGACAAATATTTGTTTTTAATTGGTTTTTATTGGGGATAATGTTTTATACTGTTTTAATATGCTGTGAGCCGCCCTGAGTCCTGTGGGGAGAAGGGCGGCATATAAGTCCAATAAATGAAATGAAATGAAATGAAATCTATCCTGCTTCTTTGAAGCCCAAGTTTTGCTGCCATAGAGTGCCACAAAGAAAAGCAGAAACCTGCAGAATTCTGATTTTAGCACGTACAGAAACATAATAGCATATGAATATCTTTGCCAAGATTTTCAAGGCTACTCTATCAAGTTCTGCTTTGTGGCATATTTCTTTATTCCCTTTACTGTTCATAGTTGCTTTTAAAAGGCAGAAGCTATCAACTACCTCAATAACTTTGTCAGGTTTGAGGCTGCTGGCTGCTGGCTACATCTATTGTTATCATTTTAATCTTCTATATGTTTTATCTAAGTTCCATTTTTTTCACTGTGCTCCATAACTTTCATTACTGGAGTTAGTAAATCATTTGCATTTTCTGCTATCAGAATAATATTTTCAGTCTAGCACAGATTATTGATGTTTCTTCCTCCAGTTTTAAAACTATACTCATCTTCTTCCAATCCAATCTCCCTCAATATATATTCAGCATTTATTGCTTATATATCTATAAATAAAATGAAAACTTAAGGCCTGATTATTTCCTAACTCAAAGGAACGTTTTCTCTAAAATTGCTCACATTCAGAAACGAAGTCATGCATCCCTAAAGTAGAATACTAAAGTTATAATGTGTCTAAACTATAACATTAAAAAATAGGTGCAATATTTTTTTCAGCCTCTGCTAAGATTAATTTATGTTTTATTATTTCCATTTGCTTTTTAAGAGTTTTCTTTTGTGGATCTCTTTGTAGTTCTGATTCCAATTTTATAAATTCCTCTTTTAACTTCGTTTGTTGTCGCTTTTTTCTTTATTCTTTTTCACCATGTAAGTTATAGCCAAACCTCTAAAGCAGGCATGTCAAACTGCCAGCCTGTGGGCCGGATGCGTCACGTTGAAACCACACCCACCCCATTGCTGGCAATGGGAAAAAAGTCGCGATACGTCGCACGACGTCACGTGATGTTGCGAGTTTGACATGCCTGCTCTAAAGGATACTTTAACTGTATCCCACACATTTTGAAGCGATGTCTCCTCTTTTTTGCTTATTTTAAAGAAAAATTCCATTTCCTTTGTTGCTATTTGTATAAATTCTTTCTCTTTCAGTAAAGATTGATTCAGAGACCATCTTAGTTTTTTTTTAACTCCTCTCCAAGTCATCTTTATCAGATTATGGTCTGCCCATATATTGGTTTCTATCTTGATCTCTTGTATAATCATGCTTAATTCAGGGGTTAACCATGTCATATCAATTCGAGACCATGATTTGTGCCTGTTTGAGTAAAATGTATATTGCAATTTTCGGGGGTTCTTTTCTCTCCATATATCCTCTATACTAATTTCTTCTGCCATTTTGAAGAAAGTCTTAAGTAGTGTATTCCTTCATTTCTCCCCTATTTTGCTACTTCTGTAATCCAGCTTCCCATCTACAACTGCATTGAAATCTCCCATTAAACAGATATTTTGATATTCCAATTCCACTATTTTTTAATGTAATTTTTTAATAAAATTATCCTTGTTTGTTATTAGGTGCATATATTGCTACCATCAGTGTCTGTTTTTGATTTATAATTATTTCCACCATTAATATTCTTCCCTCTTCATCTGCATAGATTTGTTTGGGATTCATTGTCTCTTTAATATATAAAGCTATTTCTCTTTTCTTTTGTTGTGCTAATGTGAAGTGGAGTTTCCCAAGTTTTGGTTGTTCCAACAATTTGTAGTGTTATCTTTTAATATGTGTTTCTTGGAGACAAACTATATCCATATTTAATTTTTGTAGTTGTGTAAAAACATTTTTCTCTTTGTGGGGGAATTCAATCCATTTATATTCATTGAACGAATCCCGTTTTCCTTCTCCATCTCCTTCAGCAACCTAGAATTAAGCAGAAATTTCCTGACAGTTAGAACAATTAACCAGTGGAACAACCTCCCTCCAGAAGCAGTGAATGCTCTAACACTGGAAGTTTTTAAGAAGAGACTGGACAGCCATTTGTCCGAAATGGTATAGGGTTTCCTGCCTGAGCAGGGGGTTGGACTAGATAACCTCCAAGGTCCCTTCCAACTTTATTATTATTATTATTATTATTATTATTATTATTATTATTATTATTATTATTATTATTATTATTATTATTATTTATATTTAGGTTTTATTCTCCTAATTGTTCTTATCTATCTCTGTTCTCTTGCTTTTGCCCCTTCTTCTATGTTTGTGTTTTCTGTTTCTTCTTGTTCCCTTGGTTTGGCTGCTCCTTCTATTGCTATCTCTTCCTGTTTTTTTGCTTCTCTCTCTGCATGAAATTCTGGACTTTCCCCTTCCAAAAAAGCTTTGTATCTCTCATAGAATTCCATTGCCTTGAGTACAGTGTCCAATCTGTATCTTTTCATGTGTCAATTAATTAAAATCCCTTCCAGAATCAGCCATCTAAAAATGTTTCAATTAGTTTTTTTTTTCCTTTTTTCAATTAGTTTTCTGGTCAGGAATTGGTATTTTCTTCATGAGTCTCTTATCGTCCTGGGGATCTGCATCAACACTACAATTTCCTTTCCTTTATAAAGTCAAATAGGCAACCCATTAATAAATATACAAGTATCGAGAGAAGTATGCAGGGGGGTACCCTAAGGCTCTCTCCTAGGCCCAGTAGATAAGATAAGATAAGATAAGATAAGATAAGATAAGATAAGGTAAGGTAAGGTAAGGTAAGGTAAGGTAAGGTAAGGCAAGGCAAGGCAAGGCAAGGCAAGGCAAGGCAAGGCAAGGCAAGGCAAGACAAGACAAGACAAGACAAGACAAGACAAGACAAGATAAGATAAGATAAGATAAGATAAGATAAGATAAGATAAACCTTTATTGTCATTTTTATACTGTGGGTACAATGGCACACATCAAAAATGAAATTTAGTTGCCTGCTCTCAAAGTGAAACACATACATGACACACACCTAAACATACTATGAACAACATATGTATAGACCCACATCCCTACATATACATAGCAAATAAATATTAAATATTGTCCATCTTGAATATATAACGGAAGGAGGAAGCTTGAGAGTTCACAAGGTTAATGCTGTATGGAATGAAACTCTGGCTGAATCTGGATGTTCTTCATCAGTGAGGGGCTAGATGGGAAAATCATCAAATTTACAGACAACATCAAGCTGGCAGGAATAGCCAACACTCCAGAAGATAGGCTTAAGATACAGAAGAATCTTGACAGACTTGAACATTGGGCCCTATCTACCAAAATGAAATTCAACGGTGAAAAACATAAGATTCTACATTTAGGCAAAAAACCCCAAATGCACAGGTATAGGATAGGTAACCCCTGGCTTATTAGTAGTAATTGTGAGAGGGATCTTGGAGTCCTAGTGTTCAATCACTTAAATATGAGCCAGCAGTGTGCTGCAGCTGCCAAAAGAGCCAATGTAAAGTGTTAATACCACTCTATAATGCCTTGGTAAGACCACACTTGGGATATTGTATCCAGTTTTGGTCACCACAATGTAAAAAAGATGTTGAGACTCTGGACAGAGAGCAGAGAAGAATAACAAAGATGATTAGGGGACTGATGGCTGAAGCATATGAAGAGCAGTTGCAGGAATTAGTATGTCTGGTTTAATGAAGAAAAGGATGAGGGGTGACATGATAGCAGTGTTCCAATATTTAGGAGGCTGCCACAAAGAAGAGGGGGTCAAGCTATTCTCCAAAGCACCTGAAGGCAGGACAAGAAGCAATGGATGGAAACTAATCAAGGAGAGAAGCAACCTAGAACTAAGGGGAAATTTCCTGACAGTTAGAACAATTAATCAGTGGAACAACCTGCCTCTGGAAGTTGTGAATGCTCCAACACTGGAAGTTTTTAAGAAAAGATTGGAGAACCATTTGTTTGAAATGGTATAGGGTTTCGTGCCTGAGCAGGGAGTTGGATTAGAAGGCCTCCAAGGTCCCTTCCAACTCTGTTATTCTTTTAATAACTATCCAGAGGACAGGATCCTTCTGTCTTTGTTCTTTAGAAAAGAAGTGACTTCTCAGGAAATCAACAATACTATCAACCTGGTCCTGTGCCTATAATCATTCAACAGTGCCTAATTTCTTACACACATAGAAAAAGTGTTTTTGTCTGTGTCTGTGTGTCTGTGTGTGTGCATATGTGTGAATGGTCAAAACCTGAAATTGTTCACAACATAAATACCCAACACACATACCTCAGCCATATACAGTATCTTGGATGTTCTATTTTTTAGGACTAAAGGAGAACCAAGAGCAGCACATTCATGTGTAGGAGAAACAGTTGTGACCCTGTTTTCTAAACTAGTGTACTCTAAACTGGAACCCTGTTTCTGTGTATTGTAGTCACAGCATACTTATCCAAGGATGTCCAGTTGGAGAAAGCAAATATAAAGCCAAAGGATGGGAGGGAGGAAGCCATTGAAAATGTGGAATGGGGGCATGAGAGAATAAATTAAATCTACTTATTATCACTGTCAATGCTTCCAGTTTTAGACTTTTAAAATGATTTCTACACAATGACCAGAACTAACCTCACCATGAAAAAGAAGTAATGCAATTAAGAGAAGATTCAGTCTCCATCCCAACTGATTCCCATCTTGCAAAGTATCAGGGGCTGTTTGGGCCCTGCTTGTGGAAATGGGCAGAAAATAAAGGGCTTTTTAAAAATCCAATATAAACTGAGTGAAAATTTGTTAAATTATTCAAACCAATTTATTCAGAAAGTGGCTGACAATAGGGGAGAAAAATGACTGCATAACATTATGAGGGAAAAGATGATCCATCTTGGTGCTACATCAGTTTGATGTCTCAACATAAACTGAAAGATAAGACTCTGCAGGCAGAAGAATTGAAGCAATGTGATTTGAAAAGGCTTTTTAAAAAATATTTCGCCATAACATTTTATTTTACCCAAAGAGTACAGAACTATATTATCTATCAATTGTGCAAATACTGTAGCCACTTGTTTGGCCAGTTAGCAAATAAAAACCAATTTTATAACAGCCACATAGGAATTTTCTGGAAGGTGACCATGACTTCTTCTTTAGACAAAAATTAATCATATATGCCGGGGTGTCAAACTCAAATGTCACGTAACGTGTTGCAACGTATCATGACTTTTTTTCCATGGCTGGCAATGGGGTGGGCACGGTTTCACCATGATACACCTGGCCCATGGGCTGGCAGTTTGACACCCCTGATATAAGCATAAGAGAAAAAGCAAGCTAGTACAAACTGAAGGTAGTCCTAATAAATTTTGTTATATTTTTGTGGACATTGCTGCAAGACACATGATGGGTTTATGATGTATAAACCCTAGTCATTCAGACTAGACCATTATTATACTTTCTCGCATTAGCAGAGAACTTAGAAGGCTGAGAAGATGGGCCGGCGTCTATCTTCCTGCAGTTAAAATAAGTACATTTCGCTATAGTACAAAACAACAATAATAAACTGAGTGAAGTTGAGAAGATCATAGAAATCTTAGCTACTACAAAAATAAATAAATAATAAAGCCTGGAATTAGGACCATAAACTGTCTTGCTCCTGTCTTGCTGGTGTTCCATAATCAAAAGATGGAGCTCTTTGTGGAGTGGAATTAATTCATGCCTTGTAGCTTGGTATCAGATTATTGATAAAAAGGAGCTTTCAGGGATTTGTAATAATGGGCAATCTGGTTTGAAAAGAAGAAGGGAGAAGGTTAATGACACAGAAAAGGAAAAAAGGAAAGTGATAATATTTGCATAAGCCCCCCTCCCCCCAATAAAGGAGGGAAAATTGCTTAACTCAAAAATATAAAGATAGTAAGTGGTCGTCTAGAGTAGTATTCCTCAATTTGGTGCCCACAAATTATATTGGATTATAGTGCTGGGTGGTAAGTGGAGAAGAATTATCTAGACTATTGGAATGTTTTGTTATCAGCCCTTCAGAAGATTGGTACATTTACATCCAAAACATGGATTTAAGAAATGTAACGTTGAAGTCAATGATATTACCTTAGAAAACGATGGAAATAATAAAACTTCATAGGATTTTAAAGCTCTCTTCCACGAATTTTATAATATACTGTGCTGTCCAAAATCAAAAAAGCTCTATAATCTCAAACATTTGCTTACTAGAAAAGGTTTAAATGTCAAAGAGGCTACCCTGATAGCTTTCACAGGGCATCCTTTGCAAATCAAACAAATGTGTGTAGTTCGTGCAAAGTACACTGAGAAAATATAATGACTTAAAATTACTCCAATAGCAAACACTTTCACCACAGAGGACTGAAACTAAGACATGAGCTCCATTCCAGAAACAGGACCCAATTCTTTAGCATTAACTGCATTTTAATCCGATTCCAAAGTCTGGAACCTTTTTGTATTATCCGACATGGAAGCCTTCTTTTTAAGGCTGTGTTTTAACAGTGGAAAACAATAGGTGACTACATATACCGGTAACGTTGCCAGCTGGTCATAAAAAAGTACATTGGACTGCTTCTAAGGAGAAGGCAAGTCTTCATATGCAATAAACAGCTGATGAATCTCTTCATGGGAAGGAACTAAATATATCACTTGCTTATTGCTGCAGATCATCATCATTAAATGGATGGTGGCCAGCCCTAAGTACAGGACCTGGATGTTTTTTTAAAAAAATAACAAACTTTCTTCCCCCAAAGTGGGGTATGTGCCAGAGGAATGGTATGCAGTTCAAACATTCAAGGCATGAAAAAAAAGAAAGCAAAATAAAGCACCTGGTTTAGGCATCTCCTAAATTTCAATTTCTGATCAAATAAATCCATTTCTCTTCCTTTATTGCAATTTACACTAATATTCTACAAGAACATCAATTTATTTCTTAAATGAAGGATGCCATTCTAGACTATCACAAGGTTGTGAGGAGAATAGGAATTCTGGAAAACAAAAATATATGATAAAGATATGGCAAACAATAAGAAAAAATTGTGCCTGAAGGTATCACTATATCTGGCAATTTGTCTCATCTCAGATGTATGAAACTACAGTACATAATACTCATTTGCTGTGTACTGCCCAGAGCCGCTTTGGTGACAGGAGTAGCTATAAGAATTTAATTAATTAATTAATTAATTCAATGGTGAAAAAAGCAAGGTTCTACATTTAGGCAAGAAAAACCAACTGCACAGGTATAGTATAGGGGGTACCTTGCTCAATAGTAGTAACTGTGAGAGGGACCTCGGAGTCCTACTGGACAATCACCTAAATATGAGCCAGCAGTGTGCTGCAGCTGCCAAAAAGGCCAACACAGTGCTAGGCTGCATTAACAAAGGGATAGAATCAAGATCACGTGAAGTGTTAATACCACTTTACAATGCCTTGGTAAGGCCACACTTGGAATACTGCATCCAGTTTTGGTCACCGCGATGTAAAAAAGATGTTGAGACTCTAGAAAGAGTACAGAAAAGAGCAACAAAGATGATTAGGGGACTGGAGGCTAAAACATATAAGGAACGGCTGCTGGAATTGGGTATGTCTAGTTTAATGAAGAGAAGGACGAGGGGGGACATGATAGTAGTGTTCCAATATCTCAGGGGCTGCCACAAAGAAGAGGGAATCAAGCTATTTTCCAAGGCACCTGAAGGCAGGACAAGAAGCAACGGGTGGAAACTAAGTAAGGAGAGAAGCAATCTAGAACTAAGGAGAAACTTCCTGACAGTTAGAACAATTAACCAGTGGAACAACCTGCCTCCTGAAGCGGTGAATGCTCCAACACTGGAAGTTTTTAAGAAGAGACTGGACAGCCATTTGTCTGAAATGGTATAGGGTTTCCTGCCTGAGCAGGGGGTTGGACTAGATGACCTCCAAGGTCCCTTCCAACTTTACTACTACTACTACTACTACTACTACTACTACTACTACTACTACTANTATTATTATTATTATTATTATTATTATTATTATTATTATTATTTCTCTTTTGTATTAGTATTGTCAGATTCCCAGCATTGAGGATGCTATTGGTATCATACTTCTATGTATCCCTCTAAAAACAATGGAAGCAAGTTCATAGCAAGTAAAAACCCCTAACCACATCTGTGGAGATCTACCACAGCATAGTGAGGACATCAGCACGCAGCATGAATTACATTCCATTGTTGTCATGACCCTGATTCTGAATCCGAAGAAACTGCACTTGCTGAACTTGTGGAATATCAGCCTCAGGAGATACCAAGCCAGGAATCACATAAGGCTGATCAAACACAGGCTCTACCTGGACAGATGAAGCAATCAGATGAGGCTGACATAAGGCCAGCAAATGGAGAGGAGAGCAGAGTTGTTCCATGAAGCCACTTTCCTAGGAAAGCAAGTACATTTCTTGATTAGTGATAGCTGGCTGAAGTCTGATATTAAGAAGCAGCTCTGATCCATCTCCTCTTCGTTGGAAGCAACACCTGATCTCTAGCCTTTGTGTAATGTTCCTGTGAATCATGCTTGTATAAGAAAAATTGAGCCTCTGAACCGGTTGACAATCCTGACCTGGCTTTCAGAATCTGGACTGGACCTGGACTATTCTTCTGTGTGCTCCTATTAAAAGCAAATTCTTCAGGCAAGCTTCAGTTTCGTTTACATTCTTTGTTTGCTGTTATCTCTTCAGCCTTGAAAATAAAATTACTAATCTCCATAGCAACCATGTTTGAATATGTGTGATTGAAACCTGAAGCAGGAGAACTGAGTCCGCGAGGAGAAGGGCGGGATATAAATTTAAATATAATAATAATAATAATAACTGTAGAGTTTCAAAACTTATTTTAAAAAGTGCTTAATTGTTTCTTATTAATCAATTATGATCTTTAGTGTTCCTTAAGTGATGTTCTGAATTTTGCAAAGTTGTTTGGGATTTTGTTTTGGTGCCTTTGAATCAGTGTTGATCCCTGGTGACTACCTGGACTAGTCCCTGCAGTTCATTTGGCAACATTTTCAGAAATGGTTTGCCCTTTCCTGCTTCCTAGGGCTGAGAGGGACTGGCCCAAGATCACCTAGCTAGCTTTGTGCCTAAGGCAAAAAGTGCCTGGTGCAGTGACCACTACACCAAACTGACTGACTTAGCATTCATTAAATAGAAGTATTAATAGAATAACTGACATTCGGTAATTTACATGAATTTCCTCTATCCCTATTCAATCTGTGTACTATAGGTATAAAAAACCAAATGAAAACCAATCTGATTCTGATATTATTAGCATGGGGTCTATTGTACTTCTAGAATATATTTTCTGATTTTCTGAGGTTCAGTGAAATGTGATCAATGAAATTTCTGAAATTTCTGCAATGGAGATCGACTCTATTTACAATGATAGAAAAACCATAGATATTGAAAGTCCTAAAGCAGGATTTACATCACGGGTGTCAAACTCGATTGCGTCATGTAACGTATCGTGACGTATTGTGACTTTTTTGCCTTTGCGGAGCTGGGGTGAGTGTGGCCTGCACATGACACATCTGGCCTGCAGGCCGCCAGTTTGACACCCCTAATTTACATGGGCTCTGGAGTATTAATAATGGGCTAGCTCTAATGATGGGATGGTCCTCTTTTAATGACAATTCTCCAGCCAAATCATAAAATTAAAAATTTGATCTATAAAATGAGGAATACACTCAAAATAACATGTATTTCTTTGCTAAGGACTATGAGCAAAAAGATTTTTTATTTTTCCATGTAGAAAAGATATTAGGAAAAAGAAGAGGTTGGATGAGAAGTACTATACCATTGGACCAATATGAAGTTAGTGAACAAACCCATGTTTCTGGAGCTGAAATCCATAATTATCGGTTACCTGTTATAATATTCTGGCTTTTTGGCTTGAGTTGCTACCTGTTCCTTCAGTCATGAACATATCTCTCCCTCTCCCTCTCAAAGAAGAATACTCCCTTCAGATTTTCTTTCAACCACCACACCAGGGAGAGATGTTTTGCTAAGAAAGTAGGACAGCCTCAACATCACCTAGGGAGGTTCCAGGACCAAAGGTGAACTTGAACATAAACCTACCCAGAGCTAGTATCTTAACCACTCCACCACATTGGCTTTCTGTACAGTATGGTGCTAGACTATTAAGGAAAATACAAAAATATTGGTATCACTTCAGATCAGGGTTCCCCAACCCCCGGTCCGTGGACCAGTACTGGGCTGCAGCATGCCAGCAACCGGTCCGCACAAACAAGCAAAACCCCATCCGTGGGATGCAGGCAGCAAACAAAACCAAGCACTCTCTGGTCCATGGAAAAACCTTTCTCCATGGAACTGGACCCTGGTGCCCAGAAGGTTGGGGACCTCTGCTTTAAAGTACCTGTGCTCCAGAATTTTAAACTGTCATATCAAAGTTTTGGATATCTAAGTTTTGTTTTGTTTTTTTGATAACCCTTTCAACGGAGAAAGAAATAGATGTGAAAATACAGCAGCTTGACATCCAGTACCTTTTCTCTTTCTTGATATTTATTTATTTGATTTATATACCCACCCATCACACAAGCAATTGACCCTGGGTGGTGTATTATCCAAGTGAGATGGATAAAAATGGCCAGCCACACAACTTCTGATTCTACCCTTGAATAAATAGCTTTTGTTTAGTCTAAATGTTTTTACAGGGTTGTTGTAACAATGAGTTCCTTGAGAGAAGGATAAGGTACAGGGAGAGTCAATAAATCAGAAAAAAAACTGTATACTTTGGTTAATAAACCTGGTAACTGCTTAGGAAGCAGTCCTCTATGTGCTACATTTAGGACCTGATTAATACAGAACTGAGTGCAGGGTGTTTGTGTGTGTGTGTCTGATTGATGTGCTTCAAAAATTAGCATCAGAACTCCTATGCAGGAGAGGAGCTAAAGAGGAATGGCTTGCAGTTGGCTGCTTGCCCTAGATTTTCTGCTGGTCTTTTCTCTTTTCCAAAGGCATGTTACATAGCCTTGATCCTGTCAGCACAAAGCGAGCTTCTTTCTACCCTTCAAAGAGTAGCTTATTTATTTATTATTTTGCTCAGCCTTGTTGCTCTGATTTTGTAACAGGTCAAACTCCAATCCCTAGCAGGATAAACAAGATTGTGGGGCTAATGATTTGTGAACTTGGCCTGGATGCCATTTTGCAGCAGAAATTCCAGCCTCAGAGACTTTGCAACTTGCTAATAAAGCATTTTTGGCGGAAGCTGTGCAAACAGGATTTTACAGGGGCCTGACTCTGAGTTCCTAGCACTGGCACAACTTGCAATGACAATGCCTCTTTTCAGAATAGCTTAAACCTCCAATAATAAGCCAGTTGTAGCTATGCCAGTTTGCCTCTCCCCATTCAGCCACTGCTTCCCCCCCTACTCTAATTAATCCACAAGCATGAGCTCTTTTCAAGATAGTAAAAACTCAAGCATGCTTTAGAAGTGGTCTTCGATTACAGTATATGTAACTTTGATTATGCAGGTCTGACAGCAGTATGTCATTTTAAAAATCCATGCAGAAACTTTTTTTTAATAAGTTAAAATTGGGGGTAAAACACCCATTTCATAGACAAAAACAAATTGAGCAGGAGATGGGCTGTGACACTATGCTCACAGGCTTCAAAGAGAAATCTGGTAAACCTGTTAAGGTGTAAAGCAGCATTCCTCTGATTTTCCATTTGGTTCACTTTATTTTCCACATCACAAACAAATGATCATTAAGCATAATGTTCATTGTTCCAAAATGTAGCTGCAGGAGGTTCCTAGCGTGAATGGGTGAGTCGGCACCAACCTAAGACCTTATTCTTCTAGAAGCAAAAGGCAAGATGATACGTGTCAATCGTCCCCATGCAGAAGAAGAGAGTGGGCTGAAAATTGACACTTACTTCACAACAGGGGATGGGATACTGTACCTGAAAATAGGTTAGAGATGCAGGACAAGCGATATGATTAATGAAATGGTTCTGCAAGGAAAAAAAAAGATCAGATTACAAACATCAGCCAAGAACGTGTCACAGAATCTGCTGCTTGAGTTAATGGTTCTGTTCTGCCTAATAGGAGAGCTGGTTCTAAATTGAGCATCTTAATTCTCTTTTAAGAGGAACTGACAACTCAGAAATTGTCCAACACATAGTGGCAGTGTATAAGATGTGGGCACTGAATGGCACAATCAAGTAGCTGTCTGGCATGGTATACGGCAGACATGTCAAACACAAGGCCCAGGGGCCAGATGCGACCCGCAACGTGGTTTCATGTGGCCCACGAAGCCATCCTGGAAATAGTGAGGGAATGGCCCCCACTGCCTTGGCCCTGGCCCAGGCTGCCCGGGAGCCAATGTACAATTTTGTGATGGCCATCTACGCTGAAATGCATTCAGTCTTCCAGTCAAGGCCGCCTGGAAACAGCAAGGGACGGCCCCTGCCGCATTGGCCCCACCCCCTGAGTGCATGCTGGGGAGGTGTCACTCTTTGTGAGGAATGAAGAAATGCACCATCACCTGAAAGTGCCAGCAAATGGCCCTCGCTTACTTCACATATCCAGCTTGTGGTTTCAGCAGGCTCTTCCAGTGGACCATGCCTTGGCTCTTGCCCTGGTTCAACTCCCTTCTGCCAGAAACCCTCAGATCTGTCCCACTCCTGCCCAGGCCCCCACAGGCATCTTTGACGCAAATGATGTAGAGCTGGCCATGCCTACCCAGTAGGCCACACACACTCCAGCCACGCCCACCCAATAGGCCACACCCATCCTGGCCACACCTACCCCCCCAAGGACAACCACAATACTGATGTGGCCCTCAATGAAATTGAGTTTGACACCCCTGGTATACGGGAACATTTGCACAGTGTACGGGCTTATACCAAAGTCAGTGGCTCTGTCCCCTGTAATGGAGAACTACAGGGCTAAGATCCTGTAGGACTTTCAGATCCAGAAAGAAAGGCAGTTACTGGCCAATCAATTAGACATTGTGATAATAGACAAGGAGAAGATAATGGTGGTGACACAGTGCCAAGTGACAGCAACATCAGAAAGAAAGAGTATGAGAAGTTAGAGAAATACCAGGCCAGAGGTGGAACTAAAGAGGATGTGGGGGAAAAAAGGCCAAGGTAGTTCCAGTCCCTAAGTTGGCAGAGTAGCTCCAACAGATCCAAGGAACAATATCAGAGCTCTCTGTACAGAAGAGTGCGATGTTAGGAACCACTAAGATATATTGCTAAGAATCCTCAAAGTCCCAGGCCTCTGGTAGAGAACCACCCATAACAGTGAAACTTAATCTCTTGGTCAGAATACCAGGCCAAGAATATCAAGACTCTTTCCAAAGTCTCATCATCTTTTTTTTATAATCCAGTTTTGGTCACCATGTTATAAAAAAGATGTTGAGACTTTGGAAAGAGAGCAGAGAAGAGCAACTTAGATAATTAAGGGCCTGGAGACTAGAACATATGAAAAACAGTTGCAAGAATTGGATATGGCTAGTCTACAGAAAATAAGGACTAGGGGTAACATGATAGCAGTGTTTCAATATTTGAGGGGTTGCCACAAAGAAGAGGGGTCAAAGCACCAGAAGGCAAGGCAAGACCAATGGATGGAAACTAATCAAGAAGAGAAGCAGCTTAGAATTAAGGAGTAACTTCCGAACAGTGAGAACAATTAACCAGTGGAACAGCTTGCTTTCAGAAGTTGTTTTGGTGCTTCATCACTGGAAATTTTAAAGGAGACTGGACTATCATTTGTCTAAAATGGTATATCTCCTGCTTGAGCAGGGGATTGGACTAGAACAGGGGTCCCCAACCTCCGGTACATGGACTGGCACTGGTCCGCAGCATGCCAGCAAGTGGGCCGCACGAACAACCAAAGCTCCATCCTCGGGATGTAGGCAGTATTCAAAACCACATCCCCTCTGGTCTGCAGAAAAACCTTTCTTCAAGCCTTTGTGGACCCCCTCTGATGACATTGCACCCCCCAGGGGTCCACGGACCACAGGTTGAGAACCACTGATATAGGGTCTCCTCTTGAGCAGAGGGTTGGATTAGAAGGCATCCAGGGTCCCTTCCAACTGTATTATTCTATATTTAGTGATAAAGGTTTTTTTCCCATTCACAAAGAACAAAATGCTCTCCCCCCCATTCTAATTCAAATAGAGAAACTGTCTGACAGTTGAATCTTATTTAACACAGGCAATAGTCTGATTTCTTTCTCTCATAAAAGAGCAGGTTAGCTTCAGAGGTTCAGGACAAGTTATATGATGCACCCCCTAACCCTAACCCTGCCATTCATAACTTCTAGCTGTCTCTCTCTCTGTGTCAAATGGCAGGGTCAGCTGTGATGGATTCCAAACCTCTATTTAACCCCAAGTTCCATTCATGCTATCTCTTGACATTGATCCAAAAAACCCAAAATGTGCTGACATATTTCTCCCAAAACAGGAAAGTGAATATATATTATTGCTAATCAAACAAACAAGAAAAGCTCCCTTTCTTAGGGGAACTAAGAGTTTCATTCTGCACAAAAAGCCAGCCACTTGTGATAAACGGCAGGATTAAAGACATGCACATTCCTAGGCCTTTGCCTTACTGTCCTATTTTGTTGATAGGCACCATGGGGCAAAAAGGAATTTGTCTGCTAGCCCCATGATCCAGCTAGCTAAAATGCAACCTTTGACATTCTGGAGTTCAACAGTCTTGGGCAAGTATCCAACACAGTATTAAGTTGTCTTGATTCAGAGGTTCTGTATTTGTCACCCTGCTGTTTAGGATTTGCTGGGATTTCTTTCTCCCTCTAAGTTGAAAGTAGCTATTTCATTAGAAGGTGGTAAATATGATTGGTTCTGTGTTTGTTTGTTTTTTAAAAAACAGGACATGCATTCTCTTGCATATATTATGTTTTTCCCCATGTTAAAAACATTTTTCTTCTTTTGTGGCTTGTTGCCTTCACAGTCATCTGTTTCTCTAGTGTTATTCTGGCCCACACCCCTGTATGTGATGGCTGGAAGCCTAAAATAGCCTGATATCTTGGGTTGTTTTCATTCACCTTTGTTCTGCTCTTCTTCCCTGTTTTTAATTTGTGCCTATTTTTCCTTCTCTTTCCTTTTTCTTGTTGTTTCAAAAATACCTGTTTCAGTGGGGAAATATATAGTACTTTAATTTCCCCATCAAATATAGCTTCCAGCTCATGAAAGTAGAAATCATTTCACTCCATTCCACATTAGTCAATTCTAGCTTGCGTATTACAGCCAACACTTCAAGAAATGGAGGAAAAAACAGAACAAGTGTAGAGAAGGTGATAAGGATGATTAGATGACTGGAAAATGTGTGTGTGTGTGTGTGTGTGTGTGTGTGTGTGTGAGAGAGAGAGAGAGAGAGAGAGAGAGAGAGAGAGAGAGAGAGAGAGATTGAACAAACCAAGTTCAGTGTATTTAATTCATCTGTAAGCATATGGGAGAAGATATAATAACTCTTTTGAAATACTTGAAGGAATGTTAAATTGCAGGCGATTAAGACTTTTTTTATATCATCCTGGAGTTCAGGACATGCAATAATGGTCCTAAGTTACAGGTAGGCAGTGATTGCGTAAGTTCATTGATTGCTGAAAACCCCTTCCTAACAATAAGAGCAGTTTAGCAGTATTATAGACTTAATTACAAAGAAAGAGCTAAGGTGAAACATTTTTCACAGGATATATTCAGTCAGAGGCAGAACAGTCATCAGTTGGGGATGCTTTAATTTAAATTCCTTTGTTGGACTTCAGAATTTAAATCTGTAGATAGAATTGTTAGATTCTATAGATAGATAAAATTGTTGTTTTGTTTTCCTTGGGGGGCAGGGAGAGATTTATATAGCTTAGGTCTCTAAAAACAAAGATTAATTATAATGCTACCTCCAGGTATGTCAGTTGGTTCCATATATGGTATTTATAATAATAGGCATTTATAATTCATTGTGGCCACAATCAGAAAAGGCTTCTCTGTGTAACATCCTAAGTGCAACTAATGGTATCTGCCCTAATCTGTCTTGGAAAAAGGGCTAGGTTTGGGAACTGCTGTTCAGATTTTCCATTGTCTCCTAGGTGCAGCATCCCTCTAGGCATAATGTAAACAGCAACTCCTTGCTGCTGATTCAGAACACCGCTAGTACTATTTGCATATAATTGTGGCAGAGCCCATGAAGACAGGATGCCTATCAGAAGGCACCCAAAGTTGAATTAATTGTAAACATAACCATCAGCAATGCACATTAGTTTGTGCACAATTGTGCCCCATAACCTTTCAAACAGGAGGCATGCCTCTGTATTTATTTAAGAAAAAAAACATTTCTATTTTTCACAGTTCCTTTAATATACCACAAACTAACCAATGAAATATAAACATTTTTTCAGGTATTTAACATTTGTTATATCAATCATGCTGTATGTTTTCTTTTTGCTGCCTCTCTTGAACTTAGTTTAACTTAGTTTAACTTAATTTAAACACTGAAATATGGGATCCTTCCTTCCTTCCTTCCTTCCTTCCTTCCTTCCTTCCTTCCTTCCTTCCTTCCTTCCTTCCTTCCTTCCTTCCTTACTTACTTACTTACTTACTTACTTACTTACTTACTTACTTACTTAGCATTTGATTCCCAGAGTAATTTTGGTTGTCATCAAATTTAAAGGCAACATGCATTTCAGTTGTACTGTGGGAAAAATACATTTGATATGCCAAAATTAGGAACCTCCCAAACCAAAAAAAAGGTGTTTGCTGCCAGATCCAGACAATTAAAAGGCCATCACCCATTGTCCTATAAGCAGAAGTCCAGTAAGGATCTGCAGTTGATTCCACAGAGTTCTACTAATTAAAACTGGATGACCTCCTTGGCAGAAAGAACAGTATCTCCCAAAGGATACTGAAAAAAATGATGTCATTTTAAAACCCTCACATGTAATTTCTGTATTGCTGTTGTATTATTCTGTTCATTTTGTTATCTGGAAAATGAACCCTTTTTGTTCTAACATTTCACTCCTAAATCTTTGAAAGAAGAAAGAAGCGCTGGGTTTAATGAACTGCTGCCAAATTTATCAGTACTTGCTCTGACAAAGAACGGGCTGTTTGGTTCCTAAAATCAACCCCCAACTGTCAGTTTTTCCTGCAGTTTCTTTCCATGCGGGGAAAACTTATTCCTGAAGCTGATTCACATCATTTATTTTTTTTTAGACAATGAACTTGTGATTATCTTGATCCATTTCAATGAGTCATGGTGCTTATTTGTACTTGCTCATTATCTGTTTTGTTGATGGATAAAATTATGACGTGTGAATGCTAGATACTAAATTGAGCATCATAGCAACACAGGAGATGGTGTGTCCTGCTTCAGTGCATCTAGATTCCTGTGCACTCTTTTTCTGCCTCTTCCAAGTGAGGATGAAGATAGGCAAATCAAAGTTATATACCTGGCTACCTGGCTAAAAATACATGATTTTTCAATTTTTTTTTCATGAAGTTGGGCTTTAAAGAAGGCTAGGAATAGTGGTATTGGTGCTTTTGAACTTTGGTGTTGGAGAAGAACCTGAGAATACTGTGGACAGCCAAGAAAGCAAAATAAAGGATCATTAAACAAATCAGCCCAGTATTCTCACTTGAGGCATAAATGACCAGGCTACGTCAGACACATTATTCAAAGATCTAGCTCTCTAGAGAAGATTCTAATGTTGGGAAAGATGGAAAGAAAAAGAAGAAAAGAATGATCAGCATTAAGGTGGATGGACTCAGTTACATTGGCATCACCGAATGCACCATTGGGAGACTTGAAAGAACAGGTTGAAGAGAGATTGTCACAGAGCAGATTTATCTATGTAATCGCTAGGAATCAAGCATGACTTGAATGCACATAATCAATTTTCATAGGAGACCCCATCTTCGTAATAGAGGCAAACGTCACTACCACAAATACTAACCACTATATTGCCATATTTTTTTTTGCTGCATCTTGCTGGCTCAGTGATGAGGCCAAATATAACCCACGATAACTTATGAGACAGGGTTGTTAGAGAATTTTATAATGTTTTCCCCACTTTCATATTATGGAATTGAAAGTTGCCAATGTTTCCATGCTATATGCCTGGCCTTAGGAGACAGGATCTAACTAAGTTGCAGAATCTATAATTTAAATGCAGAAGGTTGGGAAAAACTTTATCTCCCCTCCTTCCGCCGCGCCCTCAAGACTTGGCTGTTTCAGCAGGCAGGACTGGCCTAGGGGGTATTTTAATTGGTTTTAACAAAATTTTAATAGAGCGGCCAATTCAAATATTTATTTTTAATTATTTTAGATTTGTATTTGGTATTTATGTGGGATTGTTTTAAACTGGCTGTAAGCCGCCCTGAGTCCTCCGG